>NW_028232304.1:30000-50000 GCF_054491065.1 Syngnathus leptorhynchus | reverse complement strand
GGCGGCCCTTCGATGGAGCCTGGTGCAGGGACATTCAATGGGATGAGCCGCGCTCGCCGCGGAACCTTCGAGCGCCGCTACTCAGCAAGTAAACGAGAGGGAGCTGCGCCCGGCCTCGTAAGACGCCTCTTCTCCGGTGCGAGCGCCCCGACGCCGCTGGCCGCCGCCGCCGCCTTGCCGCTATCCCGCCGCGCGTTTGGGGAGGGAGGGCGACCCGTAGGACGGCCCGCCGACTACACGACCGTTTGGCAGAGCGAGTGCAAGGTTAGGCGAGCTGGGCGGTAACTCGGGTTAGTCTGGGGAGACTCGCGGTGGACAGGGTGGCGCGAATCCGGCCGGGCGGCCCCATCGATTAAGCATTGGTAGGGAGCCGAGGATGAGCCGTGCGAAGTGGCCTCGGAGGCGGTCCGTGGGGGACGACGGGGGGGGACGGGCGTCGGCCCTCCGGCCCGAGCAGAGAACGTTCGGTCACCCAAGCGGGAATCTGCGCCCCGGCCCGAGTCGGACTCGGTCGGTGCGGCCCGCTGAGGCCCTCAACTATTCCCGTACGCGGGGGTCGGGAGCTGCGGCGCTGCGCCGGCGACTTACCCGCGCGAGGCACGCACTGCGTGCGGCCAGGATGCGGAGTTGGATCGGCGCTGGTTGGGAACCCTCGGGGAACGAAGGCGGACGGCGGCCAGCCGGCGCCGACGAACCCGTCGGGGAGGGGGCTGGTGGCAGGCGCGATCGGCACTATTGCTGACTGCCGGGAGGGAAGCTGCGCCCCGGCCGAGTCAGACTCAGCCGTTGCGGCCCCCCCGAGCCCGCAGCGCGTAGCGCGGAAGCCATACGCCCCCCCGATGCGGAGCGACAGACGCCCCCGCGACCGCGGTTGGTCGGGAAGGCTTTTCGGATAGAGGTCGGACGGTGTGTGTGTGGACGGCTTCCCGTGGTGCCGCCGCTATCAAGCCGGAGGGTTTGAGAAACGACATTCGCGGAAGGACCGGCGCGGCCGGCGGACGCTCGCACGCGCGGCGCCCGACACTCAGCCGCTCGCTCGGCCTCCGTGGATCGTGGCTAGGTGGGATGGATGCCAAACCGGGTCGTCTCGGTCTCGCCGCAGTACGGTCGCGCCGGGGCCTGCGGGGCGGCGCGGGGAGCGCACGCTCACGCGGCGGCCGGGGCGCTAGAGTGCGACCCGCAGTGGGTAGGAACCGTCCACCCGACGTCGGACGAGCCGAGGCCGATGGAGGCCCTACCAAGGCGGGTCATGAGTGCCAGTCGGTCAGTTGGGTGAGGGGGTACTCGGAGGCCCGCCGGGAGCAGACGGGCGACCGGGGATGGGGGGCGTACGCGGGCGGGCGCCGGGAGAAGACGGCCCGTCCGGGGTCGAATCTCGGCCTGTGTTTTCGGAGCCGGCCGGGCATCACGCTCCCTCCTTGGATGGACAACATTCGTAGTTGACACTTTGTGTCATTTTATCCGAGCGGGCGGGCGCCTCGAGAGGCGGACCGTCCGGGGCGACTCTCGGCCTGTGTTTTCGGAGCCGGCCGGGCCTCACGCTCCCTCCTTGGATGGACAACATTCGTAGTTGACACTTTGTGTCATTTTATCCGAGCAGACGGGCGCCGCGAGGCGGACCGTCCGGGGCGACTCTCGGCCTGTGTTTTCGGAGCCGGCCGGGCATCACGCTCCCTCCTTGGATGGACAACATTCGTAGTTGACACTTTGTGTCATTTTATCCGAGCAGACGGGCGCCGCGAGGCGACCGTCCGGGGCGACTCTCGGCCTGTGTTTAAGGAGCCGGCCGGGCATCACGCTCCTTCCTTGGATGGACAACATTCGTAGTTGACACTTTGTGTCATTTTATCCGAGCGGGCGGGCGCCGCGAGGCGGACCGTCCGGGGCGACTCTCGGCCTGTGTTTAAGGAGCCGGCCGGGCATCACGCTCCTTCCTTGGATGGACAACATTCGCAGTTGACACTTTGTGTCATTTTATCCGAGCAGACGGGCGCCGCGAGGCGGACCGTCCGGGGCGACTCTCGGCCTGTGTTTTCGGAGCCGGCCGGGCATCACGCTCCCTCCTTGGATGGACAACATTCGTAGTTGACACTTTGTGTCATTTTATCCGAGCAGACGGGCGCCGCGAGGCGACCGTCCGGGGCGACTCTCGGCCTGTGTTTAAGGAGCCGGCCGGGCATCACGCTCCTTCCTTGGATGGACAACATTCGTAGTTGACACTTTGTGTCATTTTATCCGAGCGGGCGGGCGCCGCGAGGCGGACCGTCCGGGGCGACTCTCGGCCTGTGTTTAAGGAGCCGGCCGGGCATCACGCTCCTTCCTTGGATGGACAACATTCGCAGTTGACACTTTGTGTCATTTTATCCGAGCAGACGGGCGCCGCGAGGCGGACCGTCCGGGGCGACTCTCGGCCTGTGTTTTCGGAGCCGGCCGGGCATCACGCTCCCTCCTTGGATGGACAACATTCGTAGTTGACACTTTGTGTCATTTTATCCGAGCAGACGGGCGCCGCGAGGCGGACCGTCCGGGGCGACTCTCGGCCTGTGTTTAAGGAGCCGGCCGGGCATCACGCTCCTTCCTTGGATGGACAACATTCGCAGTTGACACTTTGTGTCATTTTGTTCGGCCTGTGTTTAAGGAGGCGGCCGTCCTCCACTCGGTCCGTGTTTAAGGAGCGACACTCGCGCTCCGGTTCGGCCTGTATTTAGGGAGGCGGCCGTCCTCCGCTTGGTCTGTGTTAAGGGCGACACTCTGTCCATGTTTGAGGAGCCTGGCCCTGACGCTCCTCTCCGGCCTGTGTTTAAGGAGGCGGCCGTCCTCCCCTTGGTCCGTGTTAAGGGCGACACTCGGTCCATGTTTGAGGAGCCTGGCCCTGACGCTCCTCTCCGGCCTGTGTTTAAGGAGGCGGCCGTCCTCCCCTTGGTCCGTGTTAAGGGCGACACTCGGTCCATGTTTGAGGAGCCTGGCCCTGACGCTCCTCTCCGGCCTGTGTTTAAGGAGGCGGCCGTCCTCCCCTTGGTCTGTGTTAAGGGCGACACTCGGTCCATGTTTGAGGAGCCTGGCCCTGACGCTCCTCTCCGGCCTGTGTTTAAGGAGGCGGCCGTCCTCCCCTTGGTCCGTGTTAAGGGCGACACTCGGTCCATGTTTGAGGAGCCTGGCCCTGACGCTCCTCTCCGGCCTGTGTTTAAGGAGGCGGCCGTCCTCCCCTTGGTCCGTGTTAAGGGCGACACTCGGTCCATGTTTGAGGAGCCTGGCCCTGACGCTCCTCTCCGGCCTGTGTTTAAGGAGGCGGCCGTCCTCCCCTTGGTCTGTGTTAAGGGCGACACTCGGTCCATGTTTGAGGAGCCTGGCCCTGACGCTCCTCTCCGGCCTGTGTTTAAGGAGGCGGCCGTCCTCCCCTTGGTCTGTGTTAAGGGCGACACTCGGTCCATGTTTGAGGAGCCTGGCCCTGACGCTCCTCTCCGGCCTGTGTTTAAGGAGGCGGCCGTCCTCCACTTCCTTCCATGCACCACCACATTCGCAGTTGACACTTTGCCATTTTTTCAGAGAGGTGACACTTAGTCGTTTTTTCGAAAGTTGACACTTAGTCGTTTTTTCGAAAGTTGACACTTTGCCGTTTTTTCAGAGAGGCGACACTTAGTCGTTTTTTCGAAAGTTGACACTTAGCAGTTTTTTCGAAAGTTGACACTTAGCCGTTTTTTCGAAAGTTGACACTTAGCCGTTTTTTCGAAAGTTGACACTTAGTCACTTTTTCGCCACAGTGACACCTCCAGCGCGTGCCACGGCGCTTTTCAGGTCTTCTATCCGACCTTGTGCTGTCGAGGACGGCGTGTCCGACGCCGTGGGGAGACCAGCACCATCTCCTCCATACTCGTAAACGGGGTGCTTTGGAAAACGGGGGGAAAGTCGATGAGTACACTGACTACTGGGACCATTTCATTGTACTCTGGCGCACCTGAAGACCAAAAAAGGTACTGCACCTTAGCCCGGGTACCTCACCCCCTGGTACCTCGAGGAGAACTTAGAAAAATTTCGACAAATTTTTGGTGAGCTCCAGGGAGAGAGGCTGATTTTTCGCTTTTTGAGGCCGACCGCCGAACCGGCGCGGGGCGGACTCACAAGCCCCGCAGAGCCGTGGGCACTTAGTCGTTTTTTCAGAGAGGCGACACTTAGTCGTTTTTTCAGAGGCGACACTTAGTCGTTTTTTCGAAAGTTGACACTTAGCCGTTTTTTCGAAAGTCGACACTTAGCCGTTTTTTTGGAAAGTTGACACTTAGTCGTTTTTTTCGAAAGTTGACACTTAGTCGTTTTTTCGCCACAATTGGCTCTGAGCTCCAGGGGGAGAGCCTGGTTTTGCCTTATTTCAGGCCGGCTGGGGAACCGGCGCGGGTCGGATGCACGAGCCCGGCAGAGCCGTGGGCACTTAGAAAATTTTCGCCGATTAAGCTGGGACCTCCAGGCGGAGACCGGCATTCCTCGTCCTCGGGGTTCGACCCAGGAACCGGCGCTGGGCAGACGCCGTAGCCACGCAGAGCCGTGGGCACTTAGAAAATATTCGCCAAGTTGGCTCTGAGCTCCAGGCGGAGAGGCTGGTTTTGCCTTATATCAGGCCGGCTGGGGAACCGGCGCGGGTCGGATGCACGAGCCCGCAGAGCCGTGGGCACTTTGCCATTTTCTCAGAGTCGACACTTAGTCGTTTTTTCAGAGAGGCGACACTCTGTCGTTTTTTCGAAAGTTGACACTTTGCCGTTTTTTCAGAGAGGCGACACTTAGCCGTTTTTTCAGAGATGTGACACTTAGCCGTTTTTTCAGAGATGTGACACTTAGCCGTTTTTTCAGAGATGTGACACTTTGCCGTTTTTTCGAAAGTTGACACTTAGCCGTTTTTTCGAAAGTCGACACTTAGCCGTTTTTTCAGAGATGTGACACTTTGCCGTTTTTTCGAAAGTTGACACTTAGCCGTTTTTTCGAAAGTTGACACTTAGTCGTTTTTTCACAGATGTGACACTTAGAAACTTTTTGCCAAGTTGGCTGTGAGCTCCAGGAGGAGACCGTTATTTTTCGTCATTCGAGGCCGACTGCGGAACCGGCGCTGGGCGGACGCCAAAGCTCGGCAGGGCCGTGGGCACTTAGAAACTTTTTGCCAAGTTGGCTGTGAGCTCCAGGAGGAGACCGTTATTTTTCGTCATTCGAGGCCGACTGCGGAACCGGCGCTGGGCGGACGCCAAAGCTCGGCAGGGCCGTGGGCACTTAGAAACTTTTTGCCAAGTTGGCTGTGAGCTCCAGGAGGAGACCGTCATTTTTCGTCATTCGAGGCCGACTGCGGAACCGGCGCTGAGCGGACGCCAAAGCTCGGCAGGGCCGTGGGCACTTAGAAACTTTTTGCCAAGTTGGCTGTGAGCTCCAGGAGGAGACCGTTATTTTTCGTCATTCGAGGCCGACTGCGGAACCGGCGCTGGGCGGACGCCAAAGCTCGGCAGGGCCGTGGGCACTTAGAAACTTTTTGCCAAGTTGGCTGTGAGCTCCAGGAGGAGACCGTTATTTTTCGTCATTCGAGGCCGACTGCGGAACCGGCGCTGGGCGGACGCCAAAGCTCGGCAGGGCCGTGGGCACTTAGAAACTTTTTGCCAAGTTGGCTGTGAGCTCCAGGAGGAGACCGTTATTTTTCGTCATTCGAGGCCGACTGCGGAACCGGCGCTGGGCGGACGCCAAAGCTCGGCAGGGCCGTGGGCACTTAGAAACTTTTTGCCAAGTTGGCTGTGAGCTCCAGGAGGAGACCGTCATTTTTCGTCATTCGAGGCCGACTGCGGCACCGGCGCTGAGCGGACGCCAAAGCTCGGCAGGGCCGTGGGCACTTAGAAACTTTTTGCCAAGTTGGCTGTGAGCTCCAGGAGGAGACCGTTATTTTTCGTCATTCGAGGCCGACTGCGGAACCGGCGCTGGGCGGACGCCAAAGCTCGGCAGGGCCGTGGGCACTTAGAAACTTTTTGCCAAGTTGGCTGTGAGCTCCAGGAGGAGACCGTCATTTTTCTCGTCATTCGAGGCCGACTGCGGAACCGGCGCTGAGCGGACGCCAAAGCTCGGCAGGGCCGTGGGCACTTAGAAACTTTTTGCCAAGTTGGCTGTGAGCTCCAGGAGGAGACCGTTATTTTTCGTCATTCGAGGCCGACTGCGGAACCGGCGCTGGGCGGACGCCAAAGCTCGGCAGGGCCGTGGGCACTTAGAAACTTTTTGCCAAGTTGGCTGTGAGCTCCAGGAGGAGACCGTTATTTTTCGTCATTCGAGGCCGACTGCGGAACCGGCGCTGGGCGGACGCCAAAGCTCGGCAGGGCCGTGGGCACTTAGAAACTTTTTGCCAAGTTGGCTGTGAGCTCCAGGAGGAGACCGTTATTTTTCGTCATTCGAGGCCGACTGCGGAACCGGCGCTGGGCGGACGCCAAAGCTCGGCAGGGCCGTGGGCACTTAGAAACTTTTTGCCAAGTTGGCTGTGAGCTCCAGGAGGAGACCGTCATTTTTCGTCATTCGAGGCCGACTGCGGCACCGGCGCTGAGCGGACGCCAAAGCTCGGCAGGGCCGTGGGCACTTAGAAACTTTTTGCCAAGTTGGCTGTGAGCTCCAGGAGGAGACCGTTATTTTTCGTCATTCGAGGCCGACTGCGGAACCGGCGCTGGGCGGACGCCAAAGCTCGGCAGGGCCGTGGGCACTTAGAAACTTTTTGCCAAGTTGGCTGTGAGCTCCAGGAGGAGACCGTCATTTTTCGTCATTCGAGGCCGACTGCGGAACCGGCGCTGAGCGGACGCCAAAGCTCGGCAGGGCCGTGGGCACTTAGAAACTTTTTGCCAAGTTGGCTGTGAGCTCCAGGAGGAGACCGTTATTTTTCGTCATTCGAGGCCGACTGCGGAACCGGCGCTGGGCGGACGCCAAAGCTCGGCAGGGCCGTGGGCACTTAGAAACTTTTTGCCAAGTTGGCTGTGAGCTCCAGGAGGAGACCGTTATTTTTCGTCATTCGAGGCCGACTGCGGAACCGGCGCTGGGCGGACGCCAAAGCTCGGCAGGGCCGTGGGCACTTAGAAACTTTTTGCCAAGTTGGCTGTGAGCTCCAGGAGGAGACCGTTATTTTTCGTCATTCGAGGCCGACTGCGGAACCGGCGCTGGGCGGACGCCAAAGCTCGGCAGGGCCGTGGGCACTTAGAAACTTTTTGCCAAGTTGGCTGTGAGCTCCAGGAGGAGACCGTCATTTTTCGTCATTCGAGGCCGACTGCGGCACCGGCGCTGAGCGGACGCCAAAGCTCGGCAGGGCCGTGGGCACTTAGAAACTTTTTGCCAAGTTGGCTGTGAGCTCCAGGAGGAGACCGTTATTTTTCGTCATTCGAGGCCGACTGCGGAACCGGCGCTGGGCGGACGCCAAAGCTCGGCAGGGCCGTGGGCACTTAGAAACTTTTTGCCAAGTTGGCTGTGAGCTCCAGGAGGAGACCGTCATTTTTCGTCATTCGAGGCCGACTGCGGAACCGGCGCTGAGCGGACGCCAAAGCTCGGCAGGGCCGTGGGCACTTAGAAACTTTTTGCCAAGTTGGCTGTGAGCTCCAGGAGGAGACCGTTATTTTTCGTCATTCGAGGCCGACTGCGGAACCGGCGCTGGGCGGACGCCAAAGCTCGGCAGGGCCGTGGGCACTTAGAAACTTTTTGCCAAGTTGGCTGTGAGCTCCAGGAGGAGACCGTTATTTTTCGTCATTCGAGGCCGACTGCGGAACCGGCGCTGGGCGGACGCCAAAGCTCGGCAGGGCCGTGGGCACTTAGAAACTTTTTGCCAAGTTGGCTGTGAGCTCCAGGAGGAGACCGTTATTTTTCGTCATTCGAGGCCGACTGCGGAACCGGCGCTGGGCGGACGCCAAAGCTCGGCAGGGCCGTGGGCACTTAGAAACTTTTTGCCAAGTTGGCTGTGAGCTCCAGGAGGAGACCGTCATTTTTCGTCATTCGAGGCCGACTGCGGCACCGGCGCTGAGCGGACGCCAAAGCTCGGCAGGGCCGTGGGCACTTAGAAACTTTTTGCCAAGTTGGCTGTGAGCTCCAGGAGGAGACCGTTATTTTTCGTCATTCGAGGCCGACTGCGGAACCGGCGCTGGGCGGACGCCAAAGCTCGGCAGGGCCGTGGGCACTTAGAAACTTTTTGCCAAGTTGGCTGTGAGCTCCAGGAGGAGACCGTCATTTTTCGTCATTCGAGGCCGACTGCGGCACCGGCGCTGAGCGGACGCCAAAGCTCGGCAGGGCCGTGGGCACTTAGAAACTTTTTGCCAAGTTGGCTGTGAGCTCCAGGAGGAGACCGTTATTTTTCGTCATTCGAGGCCGACTGCGGAACCGGCGCTGGGCGGACGCCAAAGCTCGGCAGGGCCGTGGGCACTTAGAAACTTTTTGCCAAGTTGGCTGTGAGCTCCAGGAGGAGACCGTCATTTTTCGTCATTCGAGGCCGACTGCGGCACCGGCGCTGAGCGGACGCCAAAGCTCGGCAGGGCCGTGGGCACTTAGAAACTTTTTGCCAAGTTGGCTGTGAGCTCCAGGAGGAGACCGTTATTTTTCGTCATTCGAGGCCGACTGCGGAACCGGCGCTGGGCGGACGCCAAAGCTCGGCAGGGCCGTGGGCACTTAGAAACTTTTTGCCAAGTTGGCTGTGAGCTCCAGGAGGAGACCGTCATTTTTCGTCATTCGAGGCCGACTGCGGCACCGGCGCTGAGCGGACGCCAAAGCTCGGCAGGGCCGTGGGCACTTTGCCACTTTTTCGCCACAATTGGCTGTGAGCTCCAGGAGGAGACCGTTATTTTTCGTCATTCTAGGCCGGTTGCAGAACCGGCGCGGCTCGGATGCACGAGCCCGCAGAGCCGTGGGCACTTAGAAAAATTTCAGAGAGGCGACACTTTGCCATTTTTTCAGAGAGGTGACACTTAGTCGTTTTTTCGAAAGTTGACACTTAGCCGTTTTTTCGAAAGTTGACACTTAGTCGTTTTTTCGAAAGTTGACACTTAGTCGTTTTTTCGCCAAAGTGCCCACCTCCAGCGCGTGCCACGGCGCTTTCCAGGTCTTCTATCCGACCTTGTGCTGTCGAGGACGGCGTGTCCGACGCCGTGGGGAGACCAGCACCATCTCCTCCATACTCGTAAACGAGGTGCTTTGGAAAACGGGGGGAAAGTCGATGAGTACACTGACTACTGGGACCATTTCATTGTACTCTGGCGCACCTGAAGACCAAAAAAGGTACTGCACCTTAGCCCGGGTACCTCACCCCCTGGTACCTCGAGGTGAGCTCCAGGGAGAGAGGCTGATTTTTTGCTTTTTGAGGCCGACCACCGAACCGGCGCGGGGCGGACTCACAAGCCCCGCAGAGCCGTGGGCACTTAGTCGTTTTTTCGAAAGTTGACACTTAGTCGTTTTTTCGCCGATTTTGCTGGGACCTCCAGGCGAGGACCGGCGTTTTTCGTCTTCCGGGTCCGACCCGGGAACCAGCGCCGAGCGGACACATTCGCTCGCTAGTGCCGTTGGCACTTAGAAAATTTTTCGTTTGTCATGAGCTCCGGGCGGAGACCGGCGTTTTTCGTCTTCCGGGTCCGACCCGGGAACCAGCGCCGAGCGGACACATTCGCTCGCAAGTGCCGTTGGCACTTAGAAAATTTTTCGTTTGTCATGAGCTCCGGGCGGAGAGCGGCGTTTTTCGTCTTCCGGGTTCGACCCGGGAACCAGCGCCGAGCGGACACATTCGCTCGCTAGTGCCGTTGGCACTTAGAAAATGTTTCGTTTGTCATGAGCTCCGGGCGGAGAGCGGCGTTTTTCGTCTTCCGGGTTCGACCCGGGAACCAGCGCCGAGCGGACACATTCGCTCGCTAGTGCCGTTGGCACTTAGAAAATTTTTCGTTTGTCATGAGCTCCGGGCGGAGAGCGGCGTTTTTCGTCTTCCGGGTTCGACCCGGGAACCAGCGCCGAGCGGACACATTCGCTCGCTAGTGCCGTTGGCACTTAGAAAATTTTTCGTTTGTCATGAGCTCCGGGCGGAGAGCGGCGTTTTTCGTCTTCCGGGTTCGACCCGGGAACCAGCGCCGAGCGGACACATTCGCTCGCTAGTGCCGTTGGCACTTAGAAAATTTTTCGTTTGTCATGAGCTCCGGGCGGAGACCGGCATTTTTCGTCATTCGAGGCCGACGGGGGAACCAGCCGGAGCGGACACGTTTGCTCGGAAGAGCCGTTGGCACTTAGAAAAAATTCCGTGTCTCGTGAGCTCCAGGGGGGACAGGCTGGTTTTATTCATCCGTAGCCGACATGGGAACCAGCGCGGAGCGGATTGGTGTTGCGCTGCCATATACCTCATCTCTCTCAAGAGTCCCCCCCTTATACGTGCCGATGGTGTTTTGGAAAACGGGGGGTAACTGGATGAGTACACTGACTAGTGGGACCAAGTACACTAATAGCCCCTGGTACCTAAAATGGAAGTATAGAGGCCGACTTTCGGGCAAGATCACGCCGGGTTAGGCTTCCAGGACCTCGGCTAAGCAATTTTAACGGGTTGCCCGGTTCTTTTTTGAACCAGCCCGGTTCTTTTTTTTTATCCAGCCCGGTTCTTTTTACACTTCCAGCTGGAGCTCGGGAGCGGCTTTTTGCACAAGATCACGCCGTGTTAGGCTTCCAGGACCTCAGCTAAGCAATTTTAACGGGTCGCCCGGTTCTTTTTTGATCCAGCCCGGTTCTTTTTTTTATCCAGCCTGGTTCTTTTTACACTTCCAGCTGGAGCTCGGGAGCGGCTTTTTGCACAAGAACACGCCGTGTTAGGCTTCCAGGACCTCGGCTAAGCAATTTTAACGGGTCGCCCGGTTCTTTTTTGATCCAGCCCGGTTCTTTTTTTTATCCAGCCTGGTTCTTTTTACACTTCCAGCTGGAGCTCGGGAGCGGCTTTTTGCACAAGAACACGCCGTGTTAGGCTTCCAGGACCTCGGCTAAGCAATTTTAACGGGTCGCCCGGTTCTTTTTTGATCCAGCCCGGTTCTTTTTTTTATCCAGCCTGGTTCTTTTTACACTTCCAGCTGGAGCTCGGGAGCGGCTTTTTGCACAAGATCACGCCGTGTTAGGCTTCCAGGACCTCGGCTAAGCAATTTTAACGGGTCGCCCGGTTCTTTTTTGATCCAGCCCGGTTCTTTTTTTTATCCAGCCTGGTTCTTTTTACACTTCCAGCTGGAGCTCGGGAGCGGCTTTTTGCACAAGATCACGCCGTGTTAGGCTTCCAGGACCTCGGCTAAGCAATTTTAACGGGTCGCCCGGTTCTTTTTTTTTATCCAGCCCGGTTCTTTTTTTATCCAGCCCGGTTCTTTTTACACTTCCAGCTGGAGCTCGGGAGCGGCTTTTTGCACAAGATCACGCCGTGTTAGGCTTCCAGGACCTCGGCTAAGCAATTTTAACGGGTTGCCCGGTTCTTTTTTGAACCAGCCCGGTTCTTTTTTTTATCCAGCCTGGTTCTTTTTACACTTCCAGCTGGAGCTCGGGAGCGGCTTTTTGCACAAGAACACGCCGTGTTAGGCTTCCAGGACCTCGGCTAAGCAATTTTAACGGGTCGCCCGGTTCTTTTTTGATCCAGCCCGGTTCTTTTTTTTATCCAGCCTGGTTCTTTTTACACTTCCAGCTGGAGCTCGGGAGCGGCTTTTTGCACAAGAACACGCCGTGTTAGGCTTCCAGGACCTCGGCTAAGCAATTTTAACGGGTTGCCCGGTTCTTTTTTGAACCAGCCCGGTTCTTTTTTTTATCCAGCCTGGTTCTTTTTACACTTCCAGCTGGAGCTCGGGAGCGGCTTTTTGCACAAGAACACGCCGTGTTAGGCTTCCAGGACCTCGGCTAAGCAATTTTAACGGGTCGCCCGGTTCTTTTTTGATCCAGCCCGGTTCTTTTTTTTATCCAGCCTGGTTCTTTTTACACTTCCAGCTGGAGCTCGGGAGCGGCTTTTTGCACAAGATCACGCCGTGTTAGGCTTCCAGGACCTCGGCTAAGCAATTTTAACGGGTCGCCCGGTTCTTTTTTTTATCCAGCCCGGTTCTTTTTTTATCCAGCCCGGTTCTTTTTACACTTCCAGCTGGAGCTCGGGAGCGGCTTTTTGCACAAGATCACGCCGTGTTAGGCTTCCAGGACCTCGGCTAAGCAATTTTAACGGGTCGCCCGGTTCTTTTTTGATCCAGCCCGGTTCTTTTTTTTATCCAGCCTGGTTCTTTTTACACTTCCAGCTGGAGCTCGGGAGCGGCTTTTTGCACAAGAACACGCCGTGTTAGGCTTCCAGGACCTCGGCTAAGCAATTTTAACGGGTCGCCCGGTTCTTTTTTTTATCCAGCCCGGTTCTTTTTTTATCCAGCCCGGTTCTTTTTACACTTCCAGCTGGAGCTCGGGAGCGGCTTTTTGCACAAGATCACGCCGTGTTAGGCTTCCAGGACCTCGGCTAAGCAATTTTAACGGGTCGCCCGGTTCTTTTTTGATCCAGCCCGGTTCTTTTTTTTATCCAGCCTGGTTCTTTTTACACTTCCAGCTGGAGCTCGGGAGCGGCTTTTTGCACAAGAACACGCCGTGTTAGGCTTCCAGGACCTCGGCTAAGCAATTTTAACGGGTCGCCCGGTTCTTTTTTTTATCCAGCCCGGTTCTTTTTTTATCCAGCCCGGTTCTTTTTACACTTCCAGCTGGAGCTCGGGAGCGGCTTTTTGCACAAGATCACGCCGTGTTAGGCTTCCAGGACCTCGGCTAAGCAATTTTAACGGGTCGCCCGGTTCTTTTTTGATCCAGCCCGGTTCTTTTTTTTATCCAGCCCGGTTCTTTTTACACTTCCAGCTGGAGCTTGGGAGCGGCTTTTTGCACAAGAACACGCCGTGTTAGGCTTCCAGGACCTCGGCTAAGCAATTTTAACGGGTCGCCCGGTTCTTTTTTGATCCAGCCCGGTTCTTTTTTTATCCAGCCCGGTTCTTTTTACACTTCCAGCTGGAGCTCGGGAGCGGCTTTTTGCACAAGATCACGCCGGGTTAGGCTTCCAGGACCTCGGCTAAGCAATTTTAACGGGTCGCCCGGTTCTTTTTTGATCCAGCCCGGTTCTTTTTTTATCCAGCCCGGTTCTTTTTACACTTCCAGCTGGAGCTCTGGGAGCGGTTTTTTGCACAAGATCACGCCGTGTTAGGCTTCCAGGACCTCGGCTAAGCAATTTTAACGGGTCGCCCGGTTCTTTTTTGATCCAGCCCGGTTCTTTTTTTTATCCAGCCCGGTTCTTTTCACACTTCCAGCTGGAGCTCGGCAGCGGCTATTTGCACAAGATCACGCCGGGTTAGGCTTCCAGGACCTCGGCTAAGCAATTTTAACGGGTCGCCCGGTTCTTTTTTGATCCAGCCCGGTTCTTTTTTTATCCAGCCCGGTTCTTTTTACACTTCCAGCTGGAGCTCGGGAGCGGCTTTTTGCACAAGATCACGCCGTGTTAGGCTTCCAGGACCTCGGCTAAGCAATTTTAACGGGTCGCCCGGTTCTTTTTTGATCCAGCCCGGTTCTTTTTTTATCCAGCCCGGTTCTTTTTACACTTCCAGCTGGAGCTCGGGAGCGGTTTTTTGCACAAGATCACGCCGTGTTAGGCTTCCAGGACCTCGGCTAAGCAATTTTAACGGGCCGCCCGGTTCTTTTTTGATCCAGCCCGGTTCTTTTTTGATCCAGCCCGGTTCTTTTTCCACTTCCAGCTGGAGCTCAGCAGCGGCTTTTTGCACAAGATCACGCCGGGTTAGGCTTCCAGGACCTCGGCTAAGCAATTTTAACGGGTCGCCCGGTTCTTTTTTGATCCAGCCCGGTTCTTTTTTTATCCAGCCCGGTTCTTTTTACACTTCCAGCTGGAGCTCGGGAGCGGTTTTTTGCACAAGATCACGCCGTGTTAGGCTTCCAGGACCTCGGCTAAGCAATTTTAACGGGCCGCCCGGTTCTTTTTTGATCCAGCCCGGTTCTTTTTTGATCCAGCCCGGTTCTTTTTCCACTTCCAGCTGGAGCTCAGCAGCGGCTTTTTGCACAAGATCACGCCGGGTTAGGCTTCCAGGACCTCGGCTAAGCACTTCTAACGGGTCGCCCGGTTCTTTTTTTGAACCAGCCCGGTTCTTTTTACACTTCCAGCTGGAGCTCAGCAGCGGCTTTTTGCACAAGATCACGCCGGGTTAGGGTTCCAGGACCTCGGCTAAGCAATTTTAACGGGCCGCCCGGTTCTTTTTTTGATCCAGCCCGGTTCTTTTTACACTTCCAGCTGGAGCTCAGCAGCGGCTTTTTGCACAAGATCACGCCGGGTTAGGCTTCCAGGACCTCGCCTAAGCACTTCTAACGGGCCCTGGTCCACCCCTGCCAGCGCATTTCAAAACTTGGCATTAATTTCGACCTAAGAGACGAAGTCTGATTTTTTTCTACCACTTGGGCGGCCTTTTTGCACCCAGAACACCCGCACCGGCACCATAAATTCGAAGGGTGCCGAGTGCGTCGGCGCAGATTCTGCGACGGAGTGACACTTCCCTCTTGTGGACATTCGGCGGTAGGTGAAATGCGCACTCGGTCTTCTCTTTTCTTTTCCTTCCAGTGAAACTTTGGCAACATTCTGCGAGCTGCTGGCTTCCAGAACCTCGGCCAAGCAGGTGGAGGATTTTTTTCCACTTCCAGCTGGAGGTGAGGAGGGACTTTTTGGGCAAGATCACGCCGACTTAGCAAGCAAGGTGGAAGTGCCAGCATGCTCCGTGGCTGGAAGTGTGGATGTGCCAGCACCCTCCCTGCCTATGGAAGTGTGGAGCTCCAGCACCCTCCCTGCCTATGGAAGTGTGGAGCTCCAGCACCCTCCCTGCCTATGGAAGTGTGGAGCTCCAGCACCCTCCCTGCCTATGGAAGTGTGGAGCTCCAGCACCCTCCCTGCCTATGGAAGTGTGGAGCTCCAGCACCCTCCCTGCCTATGGAAGTGTGGAGCTCCAGCACCCTCCCTGCCTATGGAAGTGTGGAGCTCCAGCACCCTCCCTGCCTATGGAAGTGTGGAGCTCCAGCACCCTCCCTGCCTATGGAAGTGTGGAGCTCCAGCACCCTCCCTGCCTATGGAAGTGTGGAGCTCCAGCACCCTCCCTGCCTATGGAAGTGTGGAGCTCCAGCACCCTCCCTGCCTATGGAAGTGTGGAGCTCCAGCACCCTCCCTGCCTATGGAAGTGTGGAGCTCCAGCACCCTCCCTGCCTATGGAAGTGTGGAGCTCCAGCACCCTCCCTGCCTATGGAAGTGTGGAGCTCCAGCACCCTCCCTGCCTATGGAAGTGTGGAGCTCCAGCACCCTCCCTGCCTATGGAAGTGTGGAGCTCCAGCACCCTCCCTGCCTATGGAAGTGTGGAGCTCCAGCACCCTCCCTGCCTATGGAAGTGTGGAGCTCCAGCACCCTCCCTGCCTATGGAAGTGTGGAGCTCCAGCACCCTCCCTGCCTATGGAAGTGTGGAGCTCCAGCACCCTCCCTGCCTATGGAAGTGTGGAGCTCCAGCACCCTCCCTGCCTATGGAAGTGTGGAGCTCCAGCACCCTCCCTGCCTATGGAAGTGTGGAGCTCCAGCACCCTCCCTGCCTATGGAAGTGTGGAGCTCCAGCACCCTCCCTGCCTATGGAAGTGTGGAGCTCCAGCACCCTCCCTGCCTATGGAAGTGTGGAGCTCCAGCACCCTCCCTGCCTATGGAAGTGTGGAGCTCCAGCACCCTCCCTGCCTATGGAAGTGTGGAGCTCCAGCACCCTCCCTGCCTATGGAAGTGTGGAGCTCCAGCACCCTCCCTGCCTATGGAAGTGTGGAGCTCCAGCACCCTCCCTGCCTATGGAAGTGTGGAGCTCCAGCACCCTCCCTGCCTATGGAAGTGTGGAGCTCCAGCACCCTCCCTGCCTATGGAAGTGTGGAGCTCCAGCACCCTCCCTGCCTATGGAAGTGTGGAGCTCCAGCACCCTCCCTGCCTATGGAAGTGTGGAGCTCCAGCACCCTCCCTGCCTATGGAAGTGTGGAGCTCCAGCACCCTCCCTGCCTATGGAAGTGTGGAGCTCCAGCACCCTCCCTGCCTATGGAAGTGTGGAGCTCCAGCACCCTCCCTGCCTATGGAAGTGTGGAGCTCCAGCACCCTCCCTGCCTATGGAAGTGTGGAGCTCCAGCACCCTCCCTGCCTATGGAAGTGTGGAGCTCCAGCACCCTCCCTGCCTATGGAAGTGTGGAGCTCCAGCACCCTCCCTGCCTATGGAAGTGTGGAGCTCCAGCACCCTCCCTGCCTATGGAAGTGTGGAGCTCCAGCACCCTCCCTGCCTATGGAAGTGTGGAGCTCCAGCACCCTCCCTGCCTATGGAAGTGTGGAGCTCCAGCACCCTCCCTGCCTATGGAAGTGTGGAGCTCCAGCACCCTCCCTGCCTATGGAAGTGTGGAGCTCCAGCACCCTCCCTGCCTATGGAAGTGTGGAGCTCCAGCACCCTCCCTGCCTATGGAAGTGTGGAGCTCCAGCACCCTCCCTGCCTATGGAAGTGTGGAGCTCCAGCACCCTCCCTGCCTATGGAAGTGTGGAGCTCCAGCACCCTCCCTGCCTATGGAAGTGTGGAGCTCCAGCACCCTCCCTGCCTATGGAAGTGTGGAGCTCCAGCACCCTCCCTGCCTATGGAAGTGTGGAGCTCCAGCACCCTCCCTGCCTATGGAAGTGTGGAGCTCCAGCACCCTCCCTGCCTATGGAAGTGTGGAGCTCCAGCACCCTCCCTGCCTATGGAAGTGTGGAGCTCCAGCACCCTCCCTGCCTATGGAAGTGTGGAGCTCCAGCACCCTCCGTGCCTATGGAAGTGTGGAGCTCCAGCACCCTCCCTGCCTATGGAAGTGTGGCGCTCCAGCACCCTCCGTGCCTGGAGCTATGGAAGTATGGAGCTCCAGCACCCTCCGTGCCTATGGAAGTGTGGAGCTCCAGCACCCTCCGTGCCTGGAGCTATGGAAGTGTGGAGCTCCAGCACCCTCCGTGCCTAGGGAAGTGTGGAGCTCCAGCACCCTCCGTGCCTATGGAAGAGCCACCTCCGCGGGCATGCTGCTCAACCACGCCGGCCCAGAGTTCCAGCCGCTCGGCTACACTCTCTCACAAGCCCCGCCTGGAGCTCCCCAGCCCGCCCCTGGTACCTCAACTACCGAGGCCAGCCGCTCGACCAGGCCGGCCCAGAGTTCCAGCCGCTCGGATAAGCTCTGTCACTCTCCCGCTAAGCAGCCACCGGTAACGGGGAAATGTCGCCGCCTTGTGGACACGCCGTTGTAAATGAATGGGCTTTCGCACTTAGTGCAATTTTCGCCAGCTCCGTGGCTGCAAGTATGGAGCTATGGAGCTATGGAGCCACCAGACAGGCTGGAGCTCTGGAGCTATGGAAGTATGGAGCTCTGGAGCTATGGAGCTATGGAGCTATGGAGCTCTGGGGCTATGGAGCTATGGAGCTATGGAGCTCTGGAGCTCTGGTGCTATGGAGCTATGGCGCTCTGGAAGTATGGAGCTATGGAGCTATGGAGCTATGGAGCTATGGAAGTCTGGAGCTATGGAAGTATGGAGCTATGGAAGTATGGAGCTATGGAGCTATGGAGCTATGGAGCTATGGAGCTATGGAGCCACCAGCCAGCACCCTCCGTGGCTGGATCAATGGAAGTGTTTTAGGTACCAGGCAGCCAAAGGGCCGAGGCCTCACGCTCGACCACGCCGGCGCAGAGTTCCAGCCGCTCGGATAAGCTCTGTCACTCACCCGCCGCGCAGCCACCGGTAACGGGGAAATGTCGCCGCCTTGTGGACACGCCGTTGTAAATGAATGGGCTTTCGCACTTAGTGCAATTTTCGCCAACTCTCTGACTGGAGCTATGGAAGTATGGAGCTATGGAGCCACCAGCCACCCAGGCTGGAGCTATGGAGCTCTGGAGCTATGGAGCTCTGGTGCTATGGAAGTATGGAGCTATGGAGCTATGGAAGTATGGCGCTATGGAGCTATGGAGCTCTGGAAGTATGGAGCTATGGAGCTCTGGAGGTATGGAGCTATGGAGCCCTGGAGCCCTGGAGCTATGGAGCCCTGGAGCCCTGGAGCTATGGAGCCCTGGAGCTATGGAGCTATGGAGCCCTGGAGCTATGGAGCCCTGGAGCTATGGAGCTATGGAGCTCTGGTGCTATGGAGCTATGGAGCTCTGGTGCTATGGAGCTATGGAGCTCTGGTGCTATGGAGCTATGGAGCTCTGGTGCTATGGAGCTATGGAGCTCTGGTGCTATGGAGCTCTGGAGCTCTGGTGCTATGGAGCTATGGAGCTCTGGTGCTATGGAGCTCTGGAGCTCTGGTGCTATGGAGCTCTGGAGCTCTGGTGCTATGGAGCTATGGAGCTCTGGTGCTATGGAGCTATGGAGCTCTGGTGCTATGGAGCTATGGAGCTCTGGTGCTATGGAGCTATGGAGCTATGGAGCCACCAGCCAGCACCCTCCGTGGCTGGATCAATGGAAGTGTTTTAGGTACCAGGCAGCCAAAGGGCCGGGGCCTCACGCTCGACCACGCCGGCGCAGAGTTCCAGCCGCTCGGATAAGCTCTGTCACTCACCCGCCGCGCAGCCACCGGTAACGGGGAAATGTCGCCGCCTGGCGGACACGCCGTTGTAAATGAATGGGCTTTCGCACTTAGTGCAATTTTAGCCAACTCCGTGGCTGCAAGTATGGAAGTATGGAGCTATGGAGCCACCAGCCAGCACCCTCCGCGGCTGGAGCTATGGAAGTATGGAGCTATGGAGCTATGGAGCTCTGGAAGTATGGAGCTATGGAGCTCTGGAGGTATGGAGCTATGGAGCCCTGGAGCCCTGGAGCTATGGAGCCCTGGAGCTATGGAGCTATGGAGCCCTGGAGCTATGGAGCCCTGGAGCTATGGAGCTATGGAGCTCTGGTGCTATGGAGCTATGGAGCTCTGGTGCTATGGAGCTATGGAGCTCTGGTGCTATGGAGCTATGGAGCTCTGGTGCTATGGAGCTATGGAGCTCTGGTGCTATGGAGCTATGGAGCTCTGGTGCTATGGAGCTATGGAGCTCTGGTGCTATGGAGCTATGGAGCTCTGGTGCTATGGAGCTATGGAGCTCTGGTGCTATGGAGCTATGGAGCTCTGGTGCTATGGAGCTATGGAGCTATGGAGCTCTGGTGCTATGGAGCTATGGAGCTCTGGTGCTATGGAGCTATGGAGCTCTGGTGCTATGGAGCTATGGAGCTCTGGTGCTATGGAGCTCTGGTGCTATGGAGCTCTGGTGCTATGGAGCTATGGAGCTCTGGTGCTATGGAGCTCTGGAGCTCTGGAGGTATGGAGCTATGGAGCTATGGAGCCACCAGCCAGCACCCTCCGTGGCTGGATCAATGGAAGTGTTTTAGGTACCAGGCAGCCAAAGGGCCGAGGCCTCACGCTCGACCACGCCGGCGCAGAGTTCCAGCCGCTCGGATAAGCTCTGTCACTCACCCGCCGCGCAGCCACCGGTAACGGGGAAATGTCGCCGCCTTGTGGACACGCCGTTGTAAATGAATGGGCTTTCGCACTTAGTGCAATTTTAGCACACTCTCTGACTGGAGCTATGGAAGTATGGAGCTATGGAGCCACCAGCCACCCAGGCTGGAGCTATGGAGCTATGGAGCTCTGGTGCTATGGAGCTATGGAGCTCTGGTGCTATGGAGCTATGGAGCTCTGGTGCTATGGAGCTATGGAGCTCTGGTGCTATGGAGCTATGGAGCTCTGGTGCTATGGAGCTATGGAGCTCTGGTGCTATGGAGCTATGGAGCTCTGGTGCTATGGAGCTCTGGAGCTCTGGAGGTATGGAGCTATGGAGCTATGGAGCCACCAGCCAGCACCCTCCGTGGCTGGATCAATGGAAGTGTTTTAGGTACCAGGCAGCCAAAGGGCCGGGGCCTCACGCTCGACCACGCCGGCGCAGAGTTCCAGCCGCTCGGATAAGCTCTGTCACTCACCCGCCGCGCA
>NW_028232304.1:0-20000 GCF_054491065.1 Syngnathus leptorhynchus | reverse complement strand
CGCGGTGGACAGGGTGGCGCGAATCCGGCCGGGCGGCCCCATCGATTAAGCATTGGTAGGGAGCCGAGGATTGGAGCCGTGCGAAGTGGCCTCGGAGGCGGTCCGTGGGGGACGACGGGGGGGGACGGGCGTCGGCCCTCCGGCCCGAGCAGAGAACGTTCGGTCACCCAAGCGGGAATCTGCGCCCCCGGCCCGAGTCGGACTCGGTCGGTGCGGCCCGCTGAGGCCCTCAACTATTCCCGTACGCGGGGTCGGGAGCTGCGGCGCTGCGCCGGCGACTTACCCGCGCGAGGCACGCACTGCGTGCGGCCAGGAATGCGGAGTTGGATCGGCGCTGGTTGGGAACCCTCGGGGAACGAAGGCGGACGGCGGCCAGCCGGCGCCGACGAACCCGTCGGGGAGGGGGCTGGTGGGCAGGCGCGATCGGCACTATTGCTGACTGCGGGAGGGAAGCTGCGCCCCCGGCCGAGTCAGACTCAGCCGTTGCGGCCCCCCCGAGCCCGCAGCGCGTAGCGCGGAAGCCATACGCCCCCCCGATGCGGAGCGACAGACGCCCCCCGCGACCGCGGTTGGTCGGGAAGGCTTTTCGGATAGAGGTCGGACGGTGTGTGTGTGGACGGCTTCCCGTGGTGCCGCCGCTATCAAGCCGGAGGGTTTGAGAAACGACATTCGCGGAAGGACCGGCGCGGCCGGCGGACGCTCGCACGCGCGGCGCCCGACACTCAGCCGCTCGCTCGGCCTCCGTGGATCGTGGCTAGGTGGGATGGATGCCAAACCGGGTCGTCTCGGTCTCGCCGCAGTACGGTCGCGCCGGGGCCTGCGGGGCGGCGCGGGGAGCGCACGCTCACCGCGGCGGCCGGGGCGCTAGAGTGCGACCCGCAGTGGGTAGGAACCGTCCACCCGACGTCGGACGAGCCGAGGCCGATGGAGGCACCTACCAAGGCGGGTCATGAGTGCCAGTCGGTCAGTTGGGTGAGGGGGTACTCGGAGGCCCGCCGGGAGCAGACGGGCGACCGGGGGATGGGGGGCGTACGCGGGCGGGCGCCGGGAGAAGACGGCCCGTCCGGGGTCGAATCTCGGCCTGTGTTTTCGGAGCCGGCCGGGCATCACGCTCCCTCTTGGATGGACAACATTCGTAGTTGACCCTTTGTGTCATTTTATCCGAGCGGGCGGGCGCCTCGAGAGGCGGACCGTCCGGGGCGACTCTCGGCCTGTGTTTTCGGAGCCGGCCGGGCCTCACGCTCCCTCCTTGGATGGACCAACATTCGTAGTTGACACTTTGTGTCATTTTATCCGAGCAGACGGGCGCCGCGAGGCGGACCGTCCGGGGCGACTCTCGGCCTGTGTTTTCGGAGCCGGCCGGGCATCACGCTCCCTCCTTGGATGGACAACATTCGTAGTTGACACTTTGTGTCATTTTATCCGAGCAGACGGGCGCCGCGAGGCGACCGTCCGGGGCGACTCTCGCCTGTGTTTAAGGAGCCGGCCGGGCATCACGCTCCTTCCTTGGATGGACAACATTCGTAGTTGACACTTTGTGTCATTTTATCCGAGCGGGCGGGCGCCGCGAGGCGGACCGTCCGGGGCGACTCTCGGCCTGTGTTTAAGGAGCGGCCGGGCATCACGCTCCTTCCTTGGATGGACAACATTCGCAGTTGACACTTTGTGTCATTTTATCCGAGCAGACGGGCGCCGCGAGGCGGACCGTCCGGGGCGACTCTCGGCCTGTGTTTTCGGAGCCGGCCGGGCATCACGCTCCCTCCTTGATGGACAACATTCGTAGTTGACACTTTGTGTCATTTTATCCGAGCAGACGGGCGCCGCGAGGCGACCGTCCGGGGCGACTCTCGGCCTGTGTTTAAGGAGCCGGCCGGGCATCACGCTCCTTCCTTGGATGGACAACTTTCGTAGTTGACACTTTGTGTCATTTTATCCGAGCGGGCGGGCGCCGCGAGGCGGACCGTCCGGGGCGACTCTCGGCCTGTGTTTAAGGAGCCGGCCGGGCATCACGCTCCCTTCCTTGGATGGACAACATTCGCAGTTGACACTTTGTGTCATTTTATCCGAGCAGACGGGCGCCGCGAGGCGGACCGTCCGGGGCGACTCTCGGCCTGTGTTTTCGGAGCCGGCGGGCATCACGCTCCCTCCTTGGATGGACAACATTCGTAGTTGACACTTTGTGTCATTTTATCCGAGCAGACGGGCGCCGCGAGGCGGACCGTCCGGGGCGACTCTCGGCCTGTGTTTAAGGAGCCGGCCGGGCATCACGCTCCTTCCTTGGATGGACAACATTCGCAGTTGACACTTTGTGTCATTTTGTTCGGCCTGTGTTTAAGGAGGCGGCGTCCTCCACTCGGTCCGTGTTTAAGGAGCGACACTCGCGCTCCGGTTCGGCCTGTATTTAGGAGGCGGCCGTCCTCCGCTTGGTCTGTGTTAAGGGCGACAACTCTGTCCATGTTTGAGGAGCCTGGCCCTGACGCTCCTCTCCGGGCCTGTGTTTAAGGAGGCGGCCGTCCTCCCCTTGGTCCGTGTTAAGGGCGACACTCGGTCCATGTTTTGAGGAGCCTGGCCCTGAAGGCTCCTCTCCGGCCTGTGTTTAAGGAGGCGGCCGTCCTCCCCTTGGTCCGTGTTAAGGGCGACACTTCGGTCCATGTTTGAGGAGCCTGGCCCTGACGCTCCTCTCCGGCCTGTGTTAAGGAGGCGGCCGTCCTCCCCTTGGTCTGTGTTAAGGGGCGACACTCGGTCCATGTTTGAGGAGCCCTGGCCCTGACGCTCCTCTCCGGCCTGTGTTTAAGGAGGCGGCCGTCCTCCCCTTGGTCCGTGTTAAGGGCGACACTGCGTGTCCATGTTTGAGGAGCCTGGCCCTGACGCTCCTCTCCGGCCTGTGTTTAAGGAGTGCGGCCGTCCTCCCCTTGGTCCGTGTTAAGGGCGACACTCGGTCCATGTTTGAGGAGCCTGGCCCTGACGCTCCTCTCCGGCCTGTGTTTAAGGAGGCGGCCGTCCTCCCCTTGTCTGTGTTAAGGGCGACACTCGGTCCCATGTTTGAGGAGCCTGGCCCTGACGCTCCTCTCCGGCCTGTGTTTAAGGAGGCGCCGTCCTCCTCCTTGGTCTGTGTTAAGGGCGACACTCGGTCCATGTTTGAGGAGCCTGGCCCTGACGCTCCTCTCCGGCCTGTGTTTAAGGAGGCGGCCGTCCTCCACTTCCTTCCATGCACCACCACATTCGCAGTTGACACTTTGCCATTTTTTCAGAGAGGTGACACTTAGTCGTTTTTTTCGAAAAGTTGACACTTAGTCGTTTTTTCGAAAGTTGACACTTTGCCGTTTTTTCAGAGAGGCGACACTTAGTCGTTTTTTACGAAAGTTGACACTTAGCAGTTTTTCGAAAGTTGACACTTAGCCGTTTTTTCGAAAGTTGACACTTAGCCGTTTTTTCGAAAGTTGACACTTAGTCACTTTTTCGCCACAGTGACATCCTCCAGCGCGTGCCACGGCGCTTTTCAGGTCTTCTATCCGACCTTGTGCTGTCGAGGACGGCGTGTCCGACGCCGTGGGGAGACCAGCACCATAACCTCCTCCATACTCGTAAACGGGGTGCTTTGGAAAACGGGGGGAAAGGTCGATGAGTACACTGACTACTGGGACCATTTCATTGTACTCTGGCGCACCTGAAGACCAAAAAAAGGTACTGCACCTTAGCCCGGGTACCTCACCCCCTGGTACCATCGAGGAGAACTTAGAAAAATTCGACAAATTTTTGGTGAGCTCCAGGGAGAGAGGCTGATTTTTCGCTTTTTGAGGCCCGACCGCCGAACCGGCGCGGGGCGGACTCACAAGCCCCGCAGAGCCGTGGGCACTTAGTCGTTTTTTCAGAGAGGCGACACTTAGTCGTTTTTTCAGAGGCGACACTTAGTCGTTTTTTCGAAAGTTGACACTTAGCCGTTTTTCGAAAGTCGACACTTAGCCGTTTTTTTGGAAGTTGACACTTAGTCGTTTTTTCGAAAGTTGACACTTAGTCGTTTTTTCGCCACAATTGGCTCTGAGCTCCAGGGGGAGAGCCTGGTTTTGCCTTATTTCAGGCCGGCTGGGGAACCGGCGCGGGTCGGATGCACGAGCAGCCGGCAGAGCCGTGGGCACTTAGAAAATTTTCGCCGATTAAGCTGGGACCTCCAGGCGGAGACCGGCATTCCTCGTCCTCGGGGTTCGACCCAGGAACCGGCGCTGGGCAGACGCCGTAGCCACGCAGAGCCGTGGGCACTTAGAAAATATTCGCCAAGTTGGCTCTGAGCTCCAGGCGGAGAGGCTGGTTTTGCCCTTATATCAGGCCGGACTGGGGAACCGGCGCGGGTCGGATGCACGAGCCCGCAGAGCCGTGGGCACTTTGCCATTTTCTCAGAGTCGACACTTAGTCGTTTTTTCAGAGAGGCGACACTCTGTCGTTTTTTCGAAAGTTGACACTTTGCCGTTTTTTCAGAGAGGCGACACTTAAGCCGTTTTTTCAGAGATGTGACACTTAGCCGTTTTTCAGAGATGTGACACTTAGCCGTTTTTTCAGAGATGTGACACTTTGCCGTTTTTTCGAAAGTTGACACTTAGCCGTTTTTTCGAAAGTCGACACTTAGCACGGTTTTTTCAGAGATGTGACACTTTGCCGTTTTTTCGAAAGTTGACACTTAGCCGTTTTTTCGAAAGTTGACACTTAGTCGTTTTTTCACAGATGTGACACTTAGAAACTTTTTGCCAAGTTAGGCTGTGAGCTCCAGGAGGAGACCGTTATTTTTCGTCATTCGAGGCCGACTGCGGAACCGGGCGACTGGGCGGACGCCAAAGCTCGGCAGGGCCGTGGGCACTTAGAAACTTTTTGCCAAGTTGGGCTGTTGAGCTCCAGGAGGAGACCGTTAATTTTTCGTCATTCGAGGCCGACTGCGGAACCGGCGCTGGGCGGACGCCAAAGCTCGGCAGGGCCGTGGGCACTTAGAAACTTTTTGCCAAGTTGGCTGTGAGCTCCAGGAGGAGACCGTCATTTTTTCGTCATTCGAGGCCGACTGCGGAACCGGCGCTGAGCGGACGCCAAAGCTCGGCAGGGCCGTGGGCACTTAGAAACTTTTTGCCAAGTTGGCTGTGAGCTCCAGGAGGAGACCGTTATTTTTCGTCATTCGAGGCCGGACTGCGGAACCGGCGCTGGGCGGACGCCAAAGCTCGGCAGGGCCGTGGGCACTTAGAAACTTTTTTGCCAAGTTGGCTGTGAGCTCCAGGAGGAGGACCGTTATTTTTTCGTCATTCGAGGCCGACTGCGGAACCGGCGCTGGGCGGACGCCAAAGCTCGGCAGGGCCGTGGGGCACTTAGAAACTTTTTGCCAAGTTGGCTGTGAGCTCCAGGAGGAGACCGTTATTTTTCGTCATTCGAGGCCGACTGCGGAACCGGCGCTGGGCGGACGCACAAAGCTCGGCAGGGGCCGTGGGCACTTAGAAAATTTTTGCCAAGTTGGCTGTGAGCTCCAGGAGGAGACCGTCATTTTTCGTCATTCGAGGCCGACTGCGGCACCGGCGCTGAGCGGACGCCAAAGCTCGGCAGGGCCGTGGGCACTTAGAAACTTTTTGCCAAGTTGGCTGTGAGCTCCAGGAGGAGACCGTTATTTTTTCGTCATTCGAGGCCGACAGCGGAACCGGCGCTGGGCGGACGCCAAAGCTCGGCAGGGCCGTGGGCACTTAGAAACTTTTTGCCAAGTTGGCTGTGAGCTCCAGGAGGAGACCGTCATTTTTCGTCATTCGAGGCCGACTGCGGAACCGGCGCTGAGCGGACGCCAAAGCTCGGCAGGGCGTGGGCACTTAGAAACTTTTGCCAAGTTGGCTGTGAGCTCCAGGAGGAGACCGTTATTTTTCGTCATTCGAGGCCGACTGCGAACCGGCGCTGGGCGTACGCCAAAGCTCGGCAGGGCCGTGGGCACTTAGAAACTTTTTGCCAAGTTGGCTGTGAGCTCCAGGAGGAGACCGTTATTTTTCGTCATTCGAGGCCGACTGCGGAACCGGCGCTGGGCTGACGCCAAAGCTCGGCAGGGCCGTGGGCACTTAGAAAACTTTTTGCCAAGTGGGCTGTGAGCTCCAGGAGGAGACCGTTATTTTTCGGCGCTGGGCGGACGCCAAAGCTCGGCAGGGCCGTGGGCACTTAGAAACTTTTTGCCAAGTTGGCTGTGAGCTCCAGGAGGAGACCGTCATTTTTCGTCATTCGAGGCCGACTGCGGCACCGGCGCTGAGCGGACGCCAAAGCTCGGCAGGGCCGTGGGCACTTAGAAACTTTTTGCCAAGTTGGCTGTGAGCTCCAGGAGGAGACCGTTATTTTTCGTCATTCGAGGCCGACTGCGGAACCGGCGCTGGGCGGACGCCAAAGCTCGGCAGGGCCGTGGGCACTTAGAAACTTTTTGCCAAGTTGGCTGTGAGCTCCAGGAGGAGACCGTCATTTTTCGTCATTCGAGGCCGACTGCGGAACCGGCGCTGAGCGGACGCCAAAGCTCGGCAGGGCCGTGGGCACTTAGAAACTTTTTGCCAAGTTGGCTGTGAGCTCCAGGAGGAGACCGTTATTTTTCGTCATTCGAGGCCGACTGCGGAACCGGCGCTGGGCGGACGCCAAAGCTCGGCAGGGCCGTGGGCACTTAGAAACTTTTTGCCAAGTTGGCTGTGAGCTCCAGGAGGAGACCGTTATTTTTCGTCATTCGAGGCCGACTGCGGAACCGGCGCTGGGCGGACGCCAAAGCTCGGCAGGGCCGTGGGCACTTAGAAACTTTTTGCCAAGTTGGCTGTGAGCTCCAGGAGGAGACCGTTATTTTTCGTCATTCGAGGCCGACTGCGGAACCGGCGCTGGGCGGACGCCAAAGCTCGGCAGGGCCGTGGGCACTTAGAAACTTTTTGCCAAGTTGGCTGTGAGCTCCAGGAGGAGACCGTCATTTTTCGTCATTCGAGGCCGACTGCGGCACCGGCGCTGAGCGGACGCCAAAGCTCGGCAGGGCCGTGGGCACTTAGAAACTTTTTGCCAAGTTGGCTGTGAGCTCCAGGAGGAGACCGTTATTTTTCGTCATTCGAGGCCGACTGCGGAACCGGCGCTGGGCGGACGCCAAAGCTCGGCAGGGCCGTGGGCACTTAGAAACTTTTTGCCAAGTTGGCTGTGAGCTCCAGGAGGAGACCGTCATTTTTCGTCATTCGAGGCCGACTGCGGAACCGGCGCTGAGCGGACGCCAAAGCTCGGCAGGGCCGTGGGCACTTAGAAACTTTTTGCCAAGTTGGCTGTGAGCTCCAGGAGGAGACCGTTATTTTTCGTCATTCGAGGCCGACTGCGGAACCGGCGCTGGGCGGACGCCAAAGCTCGGCAGGGCCGTGGGCACTTAGAAACTTTTTGCCAAGTTGGCTGTGAGCTCCAGGAGGAGACCGTTATTTTTCGTCATTCGAGGCCGACTGCGGAACCGGCGCTGGGCGGACGCCAAAGCTCGGCAGGGCCGTGGGCACTTAGAAACTTTTTGCCAAGTTGGCTGTGAGCTCCAGGAGGAGACCGTTATTTTTCGTCATTCGAGGCCGACTGCGGAACCGGCGCTGGGCGGACGCCAAAGCTCGGCAGGGCCGTGGGCACTTAGAAACTTTTTGCCAAGTTGGCTGTGAGCTCCAGGAGGAGACCGTCATTTTTCGTCATTCGAGGCCGACTGCGGCACCGGCGCTGAGCGGACGCCAAAGCTCGGCAGGGCCGTGGGCACTTAGAAACTTTTTGCCAAGTTGGCTGTGAGCTCCAGGAGGAGACCGTTATTTTTCGTCATTCGAGGCCGACTGCGGAACCGGCGCTGGGCGGACGCCAAAGCTCGGCAGGGCCGTGGGCACTTAGAAACTTTTTGCCAAGTTGGCTGTGAGCTCCAGGAGGAGACCGTCATTTTTCGTCATTCGAGGCCGACTGCGGCACCGGCGCTGAGCGGACGCCAAAGCTCGGCAGGGCCGTGGGCACTTAGAAACTTTTTGCCAAGTTGGCTGTGAGCTCCAGGAGGAGACCGTTATTTTTCGTCATTCGAGGCCGACTGCGGAACCGGCGCTGGGCGGACGCCAAAGCTCGGCAGGGCCGTGGGCACTTAGAAACTTTTTGCCAAGTTGGCTGTGAGCTCCAGGAGGAGACCGTCATTTTTCGTCATTCGAGGCCGACTGCGGCACCGGCGCTGAGCGGACGCCAAAGCTCGGCAGGGCCGTGGGCACTTAGAAACTTTTTGCCAAGTTGGCTGTGAGCTCCAGGAGGAGACCGTTATTTTTCGTCATTCGAGGCCGACTGCGGAACCGGCGCTGGGCGGACGCCAAAGCTCGGCAGGGCCGTGGGCACTTAGAAACTTTTTGCCAAGTTGGCTGTGAGCTCCAGGAGGAGACCGTCATTTTTCGTCATTCGAGGCCGACTGCGGCACCGGCGCTGAGCGGACGCCAAAGCTCGGCAGGGCCGTGGGCACTTTGCCACTTTTTCGCCACAATTGGCTGTGAGCTCCAGGAGGAGACCGTTATTTTTCGTCATTCTAGGCCGGTTGCAGAACCGGCGCGGCTCGGATGCACGAGCCCGCAGAGCCGTGGGCACTTAGAAAAATTTCAGAGAGGCGACACTTTGCCATTTTTTCAGAGAGGTGACACTTAGTCGTTTTTTCGAAAGTTGACACTTAGCCGTTTTTTCGAAAGTTGACACTTAGTCGTTTTTTCGAAAGTTGACACTTAGTCGTTTTTTCGCCAAAGTGCCCACCTCCAGCGCGTGCCACGGCGCTTTCCAGGTCTTCTATCCGACCTTGTGCTGTCGAGGACGGCGTGTCCGACGCCGTGGGGAGACCAGCACCATCTCCTCCATACTCGTAAACGAGGTGCTTTGGAAAACGGGGGGAAAGTCGATGAGTACACTGACTACTGGGACCATTTCATTGTACTCTGGCGCACCTGAAGACCAAAAAAGGTACTGCACCTTAGCCCGGGTACCTCACCCCCTGGTACCTCGAGGTGAGCTCCAGGGAGAGAGGCTGATTTTTTGCTTTTTGAGGCCGACCACCGAACCGGCGCGGGGCGGACTCACAAGCCCCGCAGAGCCGTGGGCACTTAGTCGTTTTTTCGAAAGTTGACACTTAGTCGTTTTTTCGCCGATTTTGCTGGGACCTCCAGGCGAGGACCGGCGTTTTTCGTCTTCCGGGTCCGACCCGGGAACCAGCGCCGAGCGGACACATTCGCTCGCTAGTGCCGTTGGCACTTAGAAAATTTTTCGTTTGTCATGAGCTCCGGGCGGAGACCGGCGTTTTTCGTCTTCCGGGTCCGACCCGGGAACCAGCGCCGAGCGGACACATTCGCTCGCAAGTGCCGTTGGCACTTAGAAAATTTTTCGTTTGTCATGAGCTCCGGGCGGAGAGCGGCGTTTTTCGTCTTCCGGGTTCGACCCGGGAACCAGCGCCGAGCGGACACATTCGCTCGCTAGTGCCGTTGGCACTTAGAAAATGTTTCGTTTGTCATGAGCTCCGGGCGGAGAGCGGCGTTTTTCGTCTTCCGGGTTCGACCCGGGAACCAGCGCCGAGCGGACACATTCGCTCGCTAGTGCCGTTGGCACTTAGAAAATTTTTCGTTTGTCATGAGCTCCGGGCGGAGAGCGGCGTTTTTCGTCTTCCGGGTTCGACCCGGGAACCAGCGCCGAGCGGACACATTCGCTCGCTAGTGCCGTTGGCACTTAGAAAATTTTTCGTTTGTCATGAGCTCCGGGCGGAGAGCGGCGTTTTTCGTCTTCCGGGTTCGACCCGGGAACCAGCGCCGAGCGGACACATTCGCTCGCTAGTGCCGTTGGCACTTAGAAAATTTTTCGTTTGTCATGAGCTCCGGGCGGAGACCGGCATTTTTCGTCATTCGAGGCCGACGGGGGAACCAGCCGGAGCGGACACGTTTGCTCGGAAGAGCCGTTGGCACTTAGAAAAAATTCCGTGTCTCGTGAGCTCCAGGGGGGACAGGCTGGTTTTATTCATCCGTAGCCGACATGGGAACCAGCGCGGAGCGGATTGGTGTTGCGCTGCCATATACCTCATCTCTCTCAAGAGTCCCCCCCTTATACGTGCCGATGGTGTTTTGGAAAACGGGGGGTAACTGGATGAGTACACTGACTAGTGGGACCAAGTACACTAATAGCCCCTGGTACCTAAAATGGAAGTATAGAGGCCGACTTTCGGGCAAGATCACGCCGGGTTAGGCTTCCAGGACCTCGGCTAAGCAATTTTAACGGGTTGCCCGGTTCTTTTTTGAACCAGCCCGGTTCTTTTTTTTTATCCAGCCCGGTTCTTTTTACACTTCCAGCTGGAGCTCGGGAGCGGCTTTTTGCACAAGATCACGCCGTGTTAGGCTTCCAGGACCTCAGCTAAGCAATTTTAACGGGTCGCCCGGTTCTTTTTTGATCCAGCCCGGTTCTTTTTTTTATCCAGCCTGGTTCTTTTTACACTTCCAGCTGGAGCTCGGGAGCGGCTTTTTGCACAAGAACACGCCGTGTTAGGCTTCCAGGACCTCGGCTAAGCAATTTTAACGGGTCGCCCGGTTCTTTTTTGATCCAGCCCGGTTCTTTTTTTTATCCAGCCTGGTTCTTTTTACACTTCCAGCTGGAGCTCGGGAGCGGCTTTTTGCACAAGAACACGCCGTGTTAGGCTTCCAGGACCTCGGCTAAGCAATTTTAACGGGTCGCCCGGTTCTTTTTTGATCCAGCCCGGTTCTTTTTTTTATCCAGCCTGGTTCTTTTTACACTTCCAGCTGGAGCTCGGGAGCGGCTTTTTGCACAAGATCACGCCGTGTTAGGCTTCCAGGACCTCGGCTAAGCAATTTTAACGGGTCGCCCGGTTCTTTTTTGATCCAGCCCGGTTCTTTTTTTTATCCAGCCTGGTTCTTTTTACACTTCCAGCTGGAGCTCGGGAGCGGCTTTTTGCACAAGATCACGCCGTGTTAGGCTTCCAGGACCTCGGCTAAGCAATTTTAACGGGTCGCCCGGTTCTTTTTTTTTATCCAGCCCGGTTCTTTTTTTATCCAGCCCGGTTCTTTTTACACTTCCAGCTGGAGCTCGGGAGCGGCTTTTTGCACAAGATCACGCCGTGTTAGGCTTCCAGGACCTCGGCTAAGCAATTTTAACGGGTTGCCCGGTTCTTTTTTGAACCAGCCCGGTTCTTTTTTTTATCCAGCCTGGTTCTTTTTACACTTCCAGCTGGAGCTCGGGAGCGGCTTTTTGCACAAGAACACGCCGTGTTAGGCTTCCAGGACCTCGGCTAAGCAATTTTAACGGGTCGCCCGGTTCTTTTTTGATCCAGCCCGGTTCTTTTTTTTATCCAGCCTGGTTCTTTTTACACTTCCAGCTGGAGCTCGGGAGCGGCTTTTTGCACAAGAACACGCCGTGTTAGGCTTCCAGGACCTCGGCTAAGCAATTTTAACGGGTTGCCCGGTTCTTTTTTGAACCAGCCCGGTTCTTTTTTTTATCCAGCCTGGTTCTTTTTACACTTCCAGCTGGAGCTCGGGAGCGGCTTTTTGCACAAGAACACGCCGTGTTAGGCTTCCAGGACCTCGGCTAAGCAATTTTAACGGGTCGCCCGGTTCTTTTTTGATCCAGCCCGGTTCTTTTTTTTATCCAGCCTGGTTCTTTTTACACTTCCAGCTGGAGCTCGGGAGCGGCTTTTTGCACAAGATCACGCCGTGTTAGGCTTCCAGGACCTCGGCTAAGCAATTTTAACGGGTCGCCCGGTTCTTTTTTTTATCCAGCCCGGTTCTTTTTTTATCCAGCCCGGTTCTTTTTACACTTCCAGCTGGAGCTCGGGAGCGGCTTTTTGCACAAGATCACGCCGTGTTAGGCTTCCAGGACCTCGGCTAAGCAATTTTAACGGGTCGCCCGGTTCTTTTTTGATCCAGCCCGGTTCTTTTTTTTATCCAGCCTGGTTCTTTTTACACTTCCAGCTGGAGCTCGGGAGCGGCTTTTTGCACAAGAACACGCCGTGTTAGGCTTCCAGGACCTCGGCTAAGCAATTTTAACGGGTCGCCCGGTTCTTTTTTTTATCCAGCCCGGTTCTTTTTTTATCCAGCCCGGTTCTTTTTACACTTCCAGCTGGAGCTCGGGAGCGGCTTTTTGCACAAGATCACGCCGTGTTAGGCTTCCAGGACCTCGGCTAAGCAATTTTAACGGGTCGCCCGGTTCTTTTTTGATCCAGCCCGGTTCTTTTTTTTATCCAGCCTGGTTCTTTTTACACTTCCAGCTGGAGCTCGGGAGCGGCTTTTTGCACAAGAACACGCCGTGTTAGGCTTCCAGGACCTCGGCTAAGCAATTTTAACGGGTCGCCCGGTTCTTTTTTTTATCCAGCCCGGTTCTTTTTTTATCCAGCCCGGTTCTTTTTACACTTCCAGCTGGAGCTCGGGAGCGGCTTTTTGCACAAGATCACGCCGTGTTAGGCTTCCAGGACCTCGGCTAAGCAATTTTAACGGGTCGCCCGGTTCTTTTTTGATCCAGCCCGGTTCTTTTTTTTATCCAGCCCGGTTCTTTTTACACTTCCAGCTGGAGCTTGGGAGCGGCTTTTTGCACAAGAACACGCCGTGTTAGGCTTCCAGGACCTCGGCTAAGCAATTTTAACGGGTCGCCCGGTTCTTTTTTGATCCAGCCCGGTTCTTTTTTTATCCAGCCCGGTTCTTTTTACACTTCCAGCTGGAGCTCGGGAGCGGCTTTTTGCACAAGATCACGCCGGGTTAGGCTTCCAGGACCTCGGCTAAGCAATTTTAACGGGTCGCCCGGTTCTTTTTTGATCCAGCCCGGTTCTTTTTTTATCCAGCCCGGTTCTTTTTACACTTCCAGCTGGAGCTCGGGAGCGGTTTTTTGCACAAGATCACGCCGTGTTAGGCTTCCAGGACCTCGGCTAAGCAATTTTAACGGGTCGCCCGGTTCTTTTTTGATCCAGCCCGGTTCTTTTTTTTATCCAGCCCGGTTCTTTTCACACTTCCAGCTGGAGCTCGGCAGCGGCTATTTGCACAAGATCACGCCGGGTTAGGCTTCCAGGACCTCGGCTAAGCAATTTTAACGGGTCGCCCGGTTCTTTTTTGATCCAGCCCGGTTCTTTTTTTATCCAGCCCGGTTCTTTTTACACTTCCAGCTGGAGCTCGGGAGCGGCTTTTTGCACAAGATCACGCCGTGTTAGGCTTCCAGGACCTCGGCTAAGCAATTTTAACGGGTCGCCCGGTTCTTTTTTGATCCAGCCCGGTTCTTTTTTTATCCAGCCCGGTTCTTTTTACACTTCCAGCTGGAGCTCGGGAGCGGTTTTTTGCACAAGATCACGCCGTGTTAGGCTTCCAGGACCTCGGCTAAGCAATTTTAACGGGCCGCCCGGTTCTTTTTTGATCCAGCCCGGTTCTTTTTTGATCCAGCCCGGTTCTTTTTCCACTTCCAGCTGGAGCTCAGCAGCGGCTTTTTGCACAAGATCACGCCGGGTTAGGCTTCCAGGACCTCGGCTAAGCAATTTTAACGGGTCGCCCGGTTCTTTTTTGATCCAGCCCGGTTCTTTTTTTATCCAGCCCGGTTCTTTTTACACTTCCAGCTGGAGCTCGGGAGCGGTTTTTTGCACAAGATCACGCCGTGTTAGGCTTCCAGGACCTCGGCTAAGCAATTTTAACGGGCCGCCCGGTTCTTTTTTGATCCAGCCCGGTTCTTTTTTGATCCAGCCCGGTTCTTTTTCCACTTCCAGCTGGAGCTCAGCAGCGGCTTTTTGCACAAGATCACGCCGGGTTAGGCTTCCAGGACCTCGGCTAAGCACTTCTAACGGGTCGCCCGGTTCTTTTTTTGAACCAGCCCGGTTCTTTTTACACTTCCAGCTGGAGCTCAGCAGCGGCTTTTTGCACAAGATCACGCCGGGTTAGGGTTCCAGGACCTCGGCTAAGCAATTTTAACGGGCCGCCCGGTTCTTTTTTTGATCCAGCCCGGTTCTTTTTACACTTCCAGCTGGAGCTCAGCAGCGGCTTTTTGCACAAGATCACGCCGGGTTAGGCTTCCAGGACCTCGCCTAAGCACTTCTAACGGGCCCTGGTCCACCCCTGCCAGCGCATTTCAAAACTTGGCATTAATTTCGACCTAAGAGACGAAGTCTGATTTTTTTCTACCACTTGGGCGGCCTTTTTGCACCCAGAACACCCGCACCGGCACCATAAATTCGAAGGGTGCCGAGTGCGTCGGCGCAGATTCTGCGACGGAGTGACACTTCCCTCTTGTGGACATTCGGCGGTAGGTGAAATGCGCACTCGGTCTTCTCTTTTCTTTTCCTTCCAGTGAAACTTTGGCAACATTCTGCGAGCTGCTGGCTTCCAGAACCTCGGCCAAGCAGGTGGAGGATTTTTTTCCACTTCCAGCTGGAGGTGAGGAGGGACTTTTTGGGCAAGATCACGCCGACTTAGCAAGCAAGGTGGAAGTGCCAGCATGCTCCGTGGCTGGAAGTGTGGATGTGCCAGCACCCTCCCTGCCTATGGAAGTGTGGAGCTCCAGCACCCTCCCTGCCTATGGAAGTGTGGAGCTCCAGCACCCTCCCTGCCTATGGAAGTGTGGAGCTCCAGCACCCTCCCTGCCTATGGAAGTGTGGAGCTCCAGCACCCTCCCTGCCTATGGAAGTGTGGAGCTCCAGCACCCTCCCTGCCTATGGAAGTGTGGAGCTCCAGCACCCTCCCTGCCTATGGAAGTGTGGAGCTCCAGCACCCTCCCTGCCTATGGAAGTGTGGAGCTCCAGCACCCTCCCTGCCTATGGAAGTGTGGAGCTCCAGCACCCTCCCTGCCTATGGAAGTGTGGAGCTCCAGCACCCTCCCTGCCTATGGAAGTGTGGAGCTCCAGCACCCTCCCTGCCTATGGAAGTGTGGAGCTCCAGCACCCTCCCTGCCTATGGAAGTGTGGAGCTCCAGCACCCTCCCTGCCTATGGAAGTGTGGAGCTCCAGCACCCTCCCTGCCTATGGAAGTGTGGAGCTCCAGCACCCTCCCTGCCTATGGAAGTGTGGAGCTCCAGCACCCTCCCTGCCTATGGAAGTGTGGAGCTCCAGCACCCTCCCTGCCTATGGAAGTGTGGAGCTCCAGCACCCTCCCTGCCTATGGAAGTGTGGAGCTCCAGCACCCTCCCTGCCTATGGAAGTGTGGAGCTCCAGCACCCTCCCTGCCTATGGAAGTGTGGAGCTCCAGCACCCTCCCTGCCTATGGAAGTGTGGAGCTCCAGCACCCTCCCTGCCTATGGAAGTGTGGAGCTCCAGCACCCTCCCTGCCTATGGAAGTGTGGAGCTCCAGCACCCTCCCTGCCTATGGAAGTGTGGAGCTCCAGCACCCTCCCTGCCTATGGAAGTGTGGAGCTCCAGCACCCTCCCTGCCTATGGAAGTGTGGAGCTCCAGCACCCTCCCTGCCTATGGAAGTGTGGAGCTCCAGCACCCTCCCTGCCTATGGAAGTGTGGAGCTCCAGCACCCTCCCTGCCTATGGAAGTGTGGAGCTCCAGCACCCTCCCTGCCTATGGAAGTGTGGAGCTCCAGCACCCTCCCTGCCTATGGAAGTGTGGAGCTCCAGCACCCTCCCTGCCTATGGAAGTGTGGAGCTCCAGCACCCTCCCTGCCTATGGAAGTGTGGAGCTCCAGCACCCTCCCTGCCTATGGAAGTGTGGAGCTCCAGCACCCTCCCTGCCTATGGAAGTGTGGAGCTCCAGCACCCTCCCTGCCTATGGAAGTGTGGAGCTCCAGCACCCTCCCTGCCTATGGAAGTGTGGAGCTCCAGCACCCTCCCTGCCTATGGAAGTGTGGAGCTCCAGCACCCTCCCTGCCTATGGAAGTGTGGAGCTCCAGCACCCTCCCTGCCTATGGAAGTGTGGAGCTCCAGCACCCTCCCTGCCTATGGAAGTGTGGAGCTCCAGCACCCTCCCTGCCTATGGAAGTGTGGAGCTCCAGCACCCTCCCTGCCTATGGAAGTGTGGAGCTCCAGCACCCTCCCTGCCTATGGAAGTGTGGAGCTCCAGCACCCTCCCTGCCTATGGAAGTGTGGAGCTCCAGCACCCTCCCTGCCTATGGAAGTGTGGAGCTCCAGCACCCTCCCTGCCTATGGAAGTGTGGAGCTCCAGCACCCTCCCTGCCTATGGAAGTGTGGAGCTCCAGCACCCTCCCTGCCTATGGAAGTGTGGAGCTCCAGCACCCTCCCTGCCTATGGAAGTGTGGAGCTCCAGCACCCTCCCTGCCTATGGAAGTGTGGAGCTCCAGCACCCTCCCTGCCTATGGAAGTGTGGAGCTCCAGCACCCTCCCTGCCTATGGAAGTGTGGAGCTCCAGCACCCTCCCTGCCTATGGAAGTGTGGAGCTCCAGCACCCTCCCTGCCTATGGAAGTGTGGAGCTCCAGCACCCTCCCTGCCTATGGAAGTGTGGAGCTCCAGCACCCTCCCTGCCTATGGAAGTGTGGAGCTCCAGCACCCTCCCTGCCTATGGAAGTGTGGAGCTCCAGCACCCTCCCTGCCTATGGAAGTGTGGAGCTCCAGCACCCTCCGTGCCTATGGAAGTGTGGAGCTCCAGCACCCTCCCTGCCTATGGAAGTGTGGCGCTCCAGCACCCTCCGTGCCTGGAGCTATGGAAGTATGGAGCTCCAGCACCCTCCGTGCCTATGGAAGTGTGGAGCTCCAGCACCCTCCGTGCCTGGAGCTATGGAAGTGTGGAGCTCCAGCACCCTCCGTGCCTAGGGAAGTGTGGAGCTCCAGCACCCTCCGTGCCTATGGAAGAGCCACCTCCGCGGGCATGCTGCTCAACCACGCCGGCCCAGAGTTCCAGCCGCTCGGCTACACTCTCTCACAAGCCCCGCCTGGAGCTCCCCAGCCCGCCCCTGGTACCTCAACTACCGAGGCCAGCCGCTCGACCAGGCCGGCCCAGAGTTCCAGCCGCTCGGATAAGCTCTGTCACTCTCCCGCTAAGCAGCCACCGGTAACGGGGAAATGTCGCCGCCTTGTGGACACGCCGTTGTAAATGAATGGGCTTTCGCACTTAGTGCAATTTTCGCCAGCTCCGTGGCTGCAAGTATGGAGCTATGGAGCTATGGAGCCACCAGACAGGCTGGAGCTCTGGAGCTATGGAAGTATGGAGCTCTGGAGCTATGGAGCTATGGAGCTATGGAGCTCTGGGGCTATGGAGCTATGGAGCTATGGAGCTCTGGAGCTCTGGTGCTATGGAGCTATGGCGCTCTGGAAGTATGGAGCTATGGAGCTATGGAGCTATGGAGCTATGGAAGTCTGGAGCTATGGAAGTATGGAGCTATGGAAGTATGGAGCTATGGAGCTATGGAGCTATGGAGCTATGGAGCTATGGAGCCACCAGCCAGCACCCTCCGTGGCTGGATCAATGGAAGTGTTTTAGGTACCAGGCAGCCAAAGGGCCGAGGCCTCACGCTCGACCACGCCGGCGCAGAGTTCCAGCCGCTCGGATAAGCTCTGTCACTCACCCGCCGCGCAGCCACCGGTAACGGGGAAATGTCGCCGCCTTGTGGACACGCCGTTGTAAATGAATGGGCTTTCGCACTTAGTGCAATTTTCGCCAACTCTCTGACTGGAGCTATGGAAGTATGGAGCTATGGAGCCACCAGCCACCCAGGCTGGAGCTATGGAGCTCTGGAGCTATGGAGCTCTGGTGCTATGGAAGTATGGAGCTATGGAGCTATGGAAGTATGGCGCTATGGAGCTATGGAGCTCTGGAAGTATGGAGCTATGGAGCTCTGGAGGTATGGAGCTATGGAGCCCTGGAGCCCTGGAGCTATGGAGCCCTGGAGCCCTGGAGCTATGGAGCCCTGGAGCTATGGAGCTATGGAGCCCTGGAGCTATGGAGCCCTGGAGCTATGGAGCTATGGAGCTCTGGTGCTATGGAGCTATGGAGCTCTGGTGCTATGGAGCTATGGAGCTCTGGTGCTATGGAGCTATGGAGCTCTGGTGCTATGGAGCTATGGAGCTCTGGTGCTATGGAGCTCTGGAGCTCTGGTGCTATGGAGCTATGGAGCTCTGGTGCTATGGAGCTCTGGAGCTCTGGTGCTATGGAGCTCTGGAGCTCTGGTGCTATGGAGCTATGGAGCTCTGGTGCTATGGAGCTATGGAGCTCTGGTGCTATGGAGCTATGGAGCTCTGGTGCTATGGAGCTATGGAGCTATGGAGCCACCAGCCAGCACCCTCCGTGGCTGGATCAATGGAAGTGTTTTAGGTACCAGGCAGCCAAAGGGCCGGGGCCTCACGCTCGACCACGCCGGCGCAGAGTTCCAGCCGCTCGGATAAGCTCTGTCACTCACCCGCCGCGCAGCCACCGGTAACGGGGAAATGTCGCCGCCTGGCGGACACGCCGTTGTAAATGAATGGGCTTTCGCACTTAGTGCAATTTTAGCCAACTCCGTGGCTGCAAGTATGGAAGTATGGAGCTATGGAGCCACCAGCCAGCACCCTCCGCGGCTGGAGCTATGGAAGTATGGAGCTATGGAGCTATGGAGCTCTGGAAGTATGGAGCTATGGAGCTCTGGAGGTATGGAGCTATGGAGCCCTGGAGCCCTGGAGCTATGGAGCCCTGGAGCTATGGAGCTATGGAGCCCTGGAGCTATGGAGCCCTGGAGCTATGGAGCTATGGAGCTCTGGTGCTATGGAGCTATGGAGCTCTGGTGCTATGGAGCTATGGAGCTCTGGTGCTATGGAGCTATGGAGCTCTGGTGCTATGGAGCTATGGAGCTCTGGTGCTATGGAGCTATGGAGCTCTGGTGCTATGGAGCTATGGAGCTCTGGTGCTATGGAGCTATGGAGCTCTGGTGCTATGGAGCTATGGAGCTCTGGTGCTATGGAGCTATGGAGCTCTGGTGCTATGGAGCTATGGAGCTATGGAGCTCTGGTGCTATGGAGCTATGGAGCTCTGGTGCTATGGAGCTATGGAGCTCTGGTGCTATGGAGCTATGGAGCTCTGGTGCTATGGAGCTCTGGTGCTATGGAGCTCTGGTGCTATGGAGCTATGGAGCTCTGGTGCTATGGAGCTCTGGAGCTCTGGAGGTATGGAGCTATGGAGCTATGGAGCCACCAGCCAGCACCCTCCGTGGCTGGATCAATGGAAGTGTTTTAGGTACCAGGCAGCCAAAGGGCCGAGGCCTCACGCTCGACCACGCCGGCGCAGAGTTCCAGCCGCTCGGATAAGCTCTGTCACTCACCCGCCGCGCAGCCACCGGTAACGGGGAAATGTCGCCGCCTTGTGGACACGCCGTTGTAAATGAATGGGCTTTCGCACTTAGTGCAATTTTAGCACACTCTCTGACTGGAGCTATGGAAGTATGGAGCTATGGAGCCACCAGCCACCCAGGCTGGAGCTATGGAGCTATGGAGCTCTGGTGCTATGGAGCTATGGAGCTCTGGTGCTATGGAGCTATGGAGCTCTGGTGCTATGGAGCTATGGAGCTCTGGTGCTATGGAGCTATGGAGCTCTGGTGCTATGGAGCTATGGAGCTCTGGTGCTATGGAGCTATGGAGCTCTGGTGCTATGGAGCTCTGGAGCTCTGGAGGTATGGAGCTATGGAGCTATGGAGCCACCAGCCAGCACCCTCCGTGGCTGGATCAATGGAAGTGTTTTAGGTACCAGGCAGCCAAAGGGCCGGGGCCTCACGCTCGACCACGCCGGCGCAGAGTTCCAGCCGCTCGGATAAGCTCTGTCACTCACCCGCCGCGCAGCCACCGGTAACGGGGAAATGTCGCCGCCTGGCGGACACGCCGTTGTAAATGAATGGGCTTTCGCACTTAGTGCAATTTTAGCCAACTCCGTGGCTGCAAGTATGGAAGTATGGAGCTATGGAGCCACCAGCCAGCACCCTCCGCGGCTGGAGCTATGGAAGTATGGAGCTATGGAGCTCTGGGGCTATGGAAGTATGGAGCTCTGGGGCTATGGAGCTCCGGGGCTATGGAGCTCCGGGGCTATGGAGCTCCGGGGCTATGGAGCTCCGGGGCTATGGAGCTCTGGAGCTCCGGGGC
>NW_028232303.1:0-57879 GCF_054491065.1 Syngnathus leptorhynchus | reverse complement strand
TTGGGGGCTAGGGAGTATCGAGTTGATCATTATACATGAAGAAATAACCAATTTCATCGTTTGGTTTATGTTTTTACACGCGTTTTAAATTTTATTGCCGAAATCGCTTTTTCTCGCCGAGATAAGCACGTTTTCTGAAATGCCGCTCTCCCGTCACTCTGGTTAAAGTGTTATGAAAAAAAAGGCTGTTGGGGGCTAGGGAGTATCGAGTTGATCATTATACATGAAGAAATAACCAATTTCATCGTTTGGTTTATGTTTTACACGCGTTTTAAATTTTATTGCCGAAATCGCTTTTTCTCGCCGAGATAAGCACGTTTTCTGAAATGCCGCTCTCCCGTCACTCTGGTTAAAGTGTTATGAAAAAAAAGGCTGTTGGGGGCTAGGGAGTATCGAGTTGATCATTATACATGAAGAAATAACCAATTTCATCGTTTGGTTTATGTTTTACACGCGTTTTAAATTTTATTGCCGAAATCGCTTTTTCTCGCCGAGATAAGCACGTTTTCTGAAATGCCGCTCTCCCGTCACTCTGGTTAAAGTGTTATGAAAAAAAAGGCTGTTGGGGGCTAGGGAGTATCGAGTTGATCATTATACATGAAGAAATAACCAATTTCATCGTTTGGTTTATGTTTTACACGCGTTTTAAATTTTATTGCCGAAATCGCTTTTTCTCGCCGAGATAAGCACGTTTTCTGAAATGCCGCTCTCCCGTCACTCTGGTTAAAGTGTTATGAAAAAAAAAGGCTGTTGGGGGCTAGGGAGTATCGAGTTGATCATTATACATGAAGAAATAACCAATTTCATCGTTTGGTTTATGTTTTACACGCGTTTTAAATTTTATTGCCGAAATCGCTTTTTCTCGCCGAGATAAGCACGTTTTCTGAAATGCCGCTCTCCGTCACTCTGGTTAAAGTGTTATGAAAAAAAAAGGCTGTTGGGGGCTAGGGAGTATCGAGTTGATCATTATACATGAAGAAATAACCAATTTCATCGTTTGGTTTATGTTTTACACGCGTTTTAAATTTTATTGCCGAAATCGCTTTTTCTCGCCGAGATAAGCACGTTTTCTGAAATGCCGCTCTCCCGTCACTCTGGTTAAAGTGTTATGAAAAAAAAGGCTGTTGGGGGCTAGGGAGTATCGAGTTGATCATTATACATGAAGAAATAACCAATTTCATCGTTTGGTTTATGTTTTACACGCGTTTTAAATTTTATTGCCGAAATCGCTTTTTCTCGCCGAGATAAGCACGTTTTCTGAAATGCCGCTCTCCCCGTCACTCTGGTTAAAGTGTTATGAAAAAAAAGGCTGTTGGGGGCTAGGGAGTATCGAGTTGATCATTATACATGAAGAAATAACCAATTTCATCGTTTGGTTTATGTTTTACACGCGTTTTTAATTTTATTGCCGAAATCGCTTTTTCTCGCCGAGATAAGCACGTTTTCTGAAATGCCGCTCTCCCGTCACTCTGGTTAAAGTGTTATGAAAAAAAAGGCTGTTGGGGGCTAGGGCGTATCGAGTTGATCATTATACATGAAGAAATAACCAATTTCATCGTTTGGTTTATGTTTTACACGCGTTTTAAATTTTATTGCCGAAATCGCTTTTTCTCGCCGAGATAAGCACGTTTTCTGAAATGCCGCTCTCCCGTCACTCTGGTTAAAGTGTTATGAAAAAAAAGGCTGTTGGGGGCTAGGGAGTATCGAGTTGATCATTATACATGAAGAAATAACCAATTTCATCGTTTGGTTTATGTTTTACACGCGTTTTAAATTTTATTGCCGAAATCGCTTTTTCTCGCCGAGATAAGCACGTTTTCTGAAATGCCGCTCTCCCGTCACTCTGGTTAAAGTGTTATGAAAAAAAAGGCTGTTGGGGGCTAGGGAGTATCGAGTTGATCATTATACATGAAGAAATAACCAATTTCATCGTTTGGTTTATGTTTTACACGCGTTTTAAATTTTATTGCCGAAATCGCTTTTTCTCGCCGAGATAAGCACGTTTTCTGAAATGCCGCTCTCCCGTCACTCTGGTTAAAGTGTTATGAAAAAAAAGGCTGTTGGGGGCTAGGGAGTATCGAGTTGATCATTATACATGAAGAAATAACCAATTTCATCGTTTGGTTTATGTTTTACACGCGTTTTAAATTTTATTGCCGAAATCGCTTTTTCTCGCCGAGATAAGCACGTTTTCTGAAATGCCGCTCTCCCCGTCACTCTGGTTAAAGTGTTATGAAAAAAAGGCTGTTGGGGGCTAGGGAGTATCGAGTTGATCATTATACATGAAGAAATAACCAATTTCATCGTTTGGTTTATGTTTTACACGCGTTTTAAATTTTATTGCCGAATCGCTTTTTCTCGCCGAGATAAGCACGTTTTCTGAAATGCCGCTCTCCCGTCACTCTGGTTAAAGTGTTATGAAAAAAAAAGGCTGTTGGGGGCTAGGAGTATCGAGTTGATCATTATACATGAAGAAATAACCAATTTCATCGTTTGGTTTATGTTTTACACGCGTTTTAAATTTTATTGCCGAAATCGCTTTTTCTCGCCGAGATAAGCACGTTTTCTGAAATGCCGCTCTCCCGTCACTCTGGTTAAAGTGTTATGAAAAAAAAGGCTGTTGGGGGCTAGGGAGTATCGAGTTGATCATTATACATGAAGAAATAAGCAATTTCATCGTTTGGTTTATGTTTTACACGCGTTTTAAATTTTATTGCCGAAATCGCTTTTCTCGCCGAGATAAGCACGTTTTCTGAAATGCCGCTCTCCCGTCACTCTGGTTAAAGTGTTATGAAAAAAAAGGCTGTTGGGGGCTAGGGAGTATCGAGTTGATCATTATACATGAAGAAATAAGCAATTTCATCGTTTGGTTTATGTTTTACACGCGTTTTAAATTTTATTGCCGAAATCGCTTTTTCTCGCCGAGATAAGCACGTTTTCTGAAATGCCGCTCTCCCGTCACTCTGGTTAAAGTGTTATGAAAAAAAAGGCTGTTGGGGGCTAGGGAGTATCGAGTTGATCATTATACATGAAGAAATAAGCAATTTCATCGTTTGGTTTATGTTTTACACGCGTTTTAAATTTTATTGCCGAAATCGCTTTTTCTCGCCGAGATAAGCACGTTTTCTGAAATGCCGCTCTCCCGTCACTCTGGTTAAAGTGTTATGAAAAAAAAGGCTGTTGGGGGCTAGGGAGTATCGAGTTGATCATTATACATGAAGAAATAAGCAATTTCATCGTTTGGTTTATGTTTTACACGCGTTTTAAATTTTATTGCCGAAATCGCTTTTTCTCGCCGAGATAAGCACGTTTTCTGAAATGCCGCTCTCCCGTCACTCTGGTTAAGTGTTATGAAAAAAAAGGCTGTTGGGGGCTAGGGAGTATCGAGTTGATCATTATACATGAAGAAATAACCAATTTCATCGTTTGGTTTATGTTTTACACGCGTTTTAAATTTTATTGCCGAAATCGCTTTTTCTCGCCGAGATAAGCACGTTTCTGAAATGCCGCTCTCCCGTCACTCTGGTTAAGTGTTATGAAAAAAAAGGCTGTTGGGGGCTAGGGAGTATCGAGTTGATCATTATACATGAAGAAATAACCAATTTCATCGTTTGGTTTATGTTTTACACGCGTTTTAAATTTTATTGCCGAAATCGCTTTTTCTCGCCGAGATAAGCACGTTTTCTGAAATGCCGCTCTCCCGTCACTCTGGTTAAAGTGTTGTGAAAAAAAAGGCTGTTGGGGGCTAGGGAGTATCGAGTTGATCATTATACATGAAGAAATAACCAATTTCATCGTTTGGGTTATGTTTTACACGCGTTTTAAATTTTATTGCCGAAATCGCTTTTTCTCGCCGAGATAAGCACGTTTTCTGAAATGCCCCTCTCCCGTCACTCTGGTTAAAGTGTTATGAAAAAAAAGGCTGTTGGGGGCTAGGGAGTATCGAGTTGATCATTATACATGAAGAAATAACCAATTTCATCGTTTGGTTTATGTTTTACACGCGTTTTAAATTTTATTGCCGAAATCGCTTTTTCTCGCCGAGATAAGCACGTTTTCTGAAATGCCGCTCTCCCCGTCACTCTGGTTAAAGTGTTATGAAAAAAAAGGCTGTTGGGGGCTAGGGCGTATCGAGTTGATCATTATACATGAAGAAATAACCAATTTCATCGTTTGGTTTATGTTTTACACGCGTTTTAAATTTTATTGCCGAAATCGCTTTTTCTCGCCGAGATAAGCACGTTTTCTGAAATGCCGCTCTCCCGTCACTCTGGTTAAAGTGTTGTGAAAAAAAAGGCTGTTGGGGGCTAGGGAGTATCGAGTTGATCATTATACATGAAGAAATAACCAATTTCATCGTTTGGTTTATGTTTTACACGCGTTTTAAATTTTATTGCCGAAATCGCTTTTTCTCGCCGAGATAAGCACGTTTTCTGAAATGCCGCTCTCCCGTCACTCTGGTTAAAGTGTTATGAAAAAAAAGGCTGTTGGGGGCTAGGGAGTATCGAGTTGATCATTATACATGAAGAAATAAGCAATTTCATCGTTTGGTTTATGTTTTACACGCGTTTTAAATTTTATTGCCGAAATCGCTTTTTCTCGCCGAGATAAGCACGTTTTCTGAAATGCCGCTCTCCCGTCACTCTGGTTAAAGTGTTATGAAAAAAAAGGCTGTTGGGGGCTAGGGAGTATCGAGTTGATCATTATACATGAAGAAATAAGCAATTTCATCGTTTGGTTTATGTTTTACACGCGTTTTAAATTTTATTGCCGAAATCGCTTTTTCTCGCCGAGATAAGCACGTTTTCTGAAATGCCGCTCTCCCGTCACTCTGGTTAAAGTGTTATGAAAAAAAAGGCTGTTGGGGGCTAGGGAGTATCGAGTTGATCATTATACATGAAGAAATAAGCAATTTCATCGTTTGGTTTATGTTTTACACGCGTTTTAAATTTTATTGCCGAAATCGCTTTTTCCTCGCCGAGATAAGCACGTTTTCTGAAATGCCGCTCTCCCGTCACTCTGGTTAAAGTGTTATGAAAAAAAAGGCTGTTGGGGGCTAGGGAGTATCGAGTTGATCATTATACATGAAGAAATAAGCAATTTCATCGTTTGGTTTATGTTTTACACGCGTTTTAAATTTTATTGCCGAAATCGCTTTTTCTCGCCGAGATAAGCACGTTTTCTGAAATGCCGCTCTCCCCGTCACTCTGGTTAAAGTGTTATGAAAAAAAAAGGCTGTTGGGGGCTAGGGAGTATCGAGTTGATCATTATACATGAAGAAATAACCAATTTCATCGTTTGGTTTATGTTTTACACGCGTTTTAAATTTTATTGCCGAAATCGCTTTTTCTCGCCGAGATAAGCACGTTTTCTGAAATGCCGCTCTCCCGTCACTCTGGTTAGTGTTATGAAAAAAAAGGCTGTTGGGGGCTAGGGAGTATCGAGTTGATCATTATACATGAAGAAATAACCAATTTCATCGTTTGGTTTATGTTTTACACGCGTTTTAAATTTTATTGCCGAAATCGCTTTTTCTCGCCGAGATAAGCACGTTTTCTGAAATGCCGCTCTCCCGTCACTCTGGTTAAAGTGTTGTGAAAAAAAAGGCTGTTGGGGGCTAGGGAGTATCGAGTTGATCATTATACATGAAGAAATAACCAATTTCATCGTTTGGGTTATGTTTTACACGCGTTTTAAATTTATTGCCGAAATCGCTTTTTCTCGCCGAGATAAGCACGTTTTCTGAAATGCCCCTCTCCCGTCACTCTGGTTAAAGTGTTATGAAAAAAAAGGCTGTTGGGGGCTAGGGAGTATCGAGTTGATCATTATACATGAAGAAATAACCAATTTCATCGTTTGGTTTATGTTTTACACGCGTTTAAATTTTATTGCCGAAATCGCTTTTTCTCGCCGAGATAAGCACGTTTTCTGAAATGCCGCTCTCCCCGTCACTCTGGTTAAAGTGTTATGAAAAAAAAGGCTGTTGGGGGCTAGGGAGTATCGAGTTGATCATTATACATGAAGAAATAACCAATTTCATCGTTTGGTTTATGTTTTACACGCGTTTTAAATTTTATTGCCGAAATCGCTTTTTCTCGCCGAGATAAGCACGTTTTCTGAAATGCCGCTCTCCCGTCACTCTGGTAAAGTGTTATGAAAAAAAAAGGCTGTTGGGGGCTAGGGAGTATCGAGTTGATCATTATACATGAAGAAATAACCAATTTCATCGTTTGGTTTATGTTTTACACGCGTTTTAAATTTTATTGCCGAAATCGCTTTTTCTCGCCGAGATAAGCACGTTTTCTGAAATGCCGCTCTCCCGTCACTCTGGTTAAAGTGTTATGAAAAAAAAGGCTGTTGGGGGCTAGGGAGTATCGAGTTGATCATTATACATGAAGAAATAACCATTTCATCGTTTGGTTTATGTTTTACACGCGTTTTAAATTTTATTGCCGAAATCGCTTTTTCTCGCCGAGATAAGCACGTTTTCTGAAATGCCGCTCTCCCGTCACTCTGGTTAAAGTGTTATGAAAAAAAAGGCTGTTGGGGGCTAGGGAGTATCGAGTTGATCATTATACATGAAGAAATAACCAATTTCATCGTTTGGTTTATGTTTTACACGCGTTTTAAATTTTATTGCCGAAATCGCTTTTTCTCGCCGAGATAAGCACGTTTTCTGAAATGCCGCTCTCCCGTCACTCTGGTTAAAGTGTTATGAAAAAAAAGGCTGTTGGGGGCTAGGGAGTATCGAGTTGATCATTATACATGAAGAAATAACCAATTTCATCGTTTGGTTTATGTTTTACACGCCTTTTAAATTTTATTGCCGAAATCGCTTTTTCTCGCCGAGATAAGCACGTTTTCTGAAATGCCGCTCTCCCGTCACTCTGGTTAAAGTGTTATGAAAAAAAAGGCTGTTGGGGGCTAGGGAGTATCGAGTTGATCATTATACATGAAGAAATAACCAATTTCATCGTTTGGTTTATGTTTTACACGCGTTTTAAATTTTATTGCCGAAATCGCTTTTTCTCGCCGAGATAAGCACGTTTTCTGAAATGCCGCTCTCCCGTCACTCTGGTTAAAGTGTTATGAAAAAAAGGCTGTTGGGGGCTAGGGAGTATCGAGTTGATCATTATACATGAAGAAATAACCAATTTCATCGTTTGGTTTATGTTTTACACGCGTTTTAAATTTTATTGCCGAAATCCGCTTTTTCTCGCCGAGATAAGCACGTTTTCTGAAATGCCCGCTCTCCCGTCACTCTGGTTAAAGTGTTATGAAAAAAAAGGCTGTTGGGGGCTAGGGAGTGTCGAGTTGATCATTATACATGAAGAAATAACCAATTTCATCGTTTGGTTTATGTTTTACACGCGTTTTAAATTTTATTGCCGAAATCGCTTTTTCTCGCCGAGATAAGCACGTTTTCTGAAATGCCGCTCTCCCGTCACTCTGGTTAAAGTGTTATGAAAAAAAAGGCTGTTGGGGGCTAGGGGGTATCGAGTTGATCATTATACATGAAGAAATAACCAATTTCATCGTTTGGTTTATGTTTTACACGCGTTTTAAATTTTATTGCCGAAATCGCTTTTTCTCGCCGAGATAAGCACGTTTTCTGAAATGCCGCTCTCCCGTCACTCTGGTTAAAGTGTTATGAAAAAAAAGGCTGTTGGGGGCTAGGGAGTATCGAGTTGATCATTATACATGAAGAAATAACCAATTTCATCGTTTGGTTTATGTTTTACACGCGTTTTAAATTTATTGCCGAAATCGCTTTTTCTCGCCGAGATAAGCACGTTTTCTGAAATGCCGCTCTCCGTCACTCTGGTTAAAGTGTTATGAAAAAAAAGGCTGTTGGGGGCTAGGGAGTATCGAGTTGATCATTATACATGAAGAAATAACCAATTTCATCGTTTGGTTTATGTTTTACACGCGTTTTAAATTTTATTGCCGAAATCGCTTTTTCTCGCCGAGATAAGCACGTTTTCTGAAATGCCGCGATCCCGTCACTCTGGTTAAAGTGTTATGAAAAAAAAGGCTGTTGGGGGCTAGGGAGTATCGAGTTGATCATTATACATGAAGAAATAACCAATTTCATCGTTTGGTTTATGTTTTACACGCGTTTTAAATTTTATTGCCGAAATCGCTTTTTCTCGCCGAGATAAGCACGTTTTCTGAAATGCCGCTCTCCCGTCACTCTGGTTAAAGTGTTGTGAAAAAAAAGGCTGTTGGGGGCTAGGGAGTATCGAGTTGATCATTATACATGAAGAAATAACCAATTTCATCGTTTGGTTTATGTTTTACACGCGTTTTAAATTTTATTGCCGAAATCGCTTTTTCTCGCCGAGATAAGCACGTTTTCTGAAATGCCGCTCTCCCGTCACTCTGGTTAAAGTGTTATGAAAAAAAAGGCTGTTGGGGGCTAGGGAGTATCGAGTTGATCATTATACATGAAGAAATAAGCAATTTCATCGTTTGGTTTATGTTTTACACGCGTTTTAAATTTTATTGCCGAAATCGCTTTTTCTCGCCGAGATAAGCACGTTTTCTGAAATGCCGCTCTCCCGTCACTCTGGTTAAAGTGTTATGAAAAAAAAGGCTGTTGGGGGCTAGGGAGTATCGAGTTGATCATTATACATGAAGAAATAAGCAATTTCATCGTTTGGTTTATGTTTTACACGCGTTTTAAATTTTATTGCCGAAATCGCTTTTTCTCGCCGAGATAAGCACGTTTTCTGAAATGCCGCTCTCCCCGTCACTCTGGTTAAAGTGTTATGAAAAAAAGGCTGTTGGGGGCTAGGGAGTATCGAGTTGATCATTATACATGAAGAAATAAGCAATTTCATCGTTTGGTTTATGTTTTACACGCGTTTTAAATTTTATTGCCGAAATCGCTTTTTCTCGCCGAGATAAGCACGTTTTCTGAAATGCCGCTCTCCCGTCACTCTGGTTAAAGTGTTATGAAAAAAAAGGCTGTTGGGGGCTAGGGAGTATCGAGTTGATCATTATACATGAAGAAATAACCAATTTCATCGTTTGGTTTATGTTTTACACGCGTTTTAAATTTTATTGCCGAAATCGCTTTTTCTCGCCGAGATAAGCACGTTTTCTGAAATGCCGCTCTCCCGTCACTCTGGTTAAGTGTTATGAAAAAAAAGGCTGTTGGGGGCTAGGGAGTATCGAGTTGATCATTATACATGAAGAAATAACCAATTTCATCGTTTGGTTTATGTTTTACACGCGTTTTAAATTTTATTGCCGAAATCGCTTTTTCTCGCCGAGATAAGCACGTTTTCTGAAATGCCGCTCTCCCGTCACTCTGGTTAGTGTTATGAAAAAAAAGGCTGTTGGGGGCTAGGGAGTATCGAGTTGATCATTATACATGAAGAAATAACCAATTTCATCGTTTGGTTTATGTTTTACACGCGTTTTAAATTTTATTGCCGAAATCGCTTTTTCTCGCCGAGATAAGCACGTTTTCTGAAATGCCGCTCTCCCGTCACTCTGGTTAAAGTGTTATGAAAAAAAAGGCTGTTGGGGGCTAGGGAGTATCGAGTTGATCATTATACATGAAGAAATAACCAATTTCATCGTTTGGTTTATGTTTTACACGCGTTTTAAATTTTATTGCCGAAATCGCTTTTTCTCGCCGAGATAAGCACGTTTTCTGAAATGCCGCTCTCCCGTCACTCTGGTTAAAGTGTTATGAAAAAAAAGGCTGTTGGGGGCTAGGGAGTATCGAGTTGATCATTATACATGAAGAAATAACCAATTTCATCGTTTGGTTTATGTTTTACACGCGTTTTAAATTTTATTGCCGAAATCGCTTTTTCTCGCCGAGATAAGCACGTTTTCTGAAATGCCGCTCTCAGCCCGTCACTCTGGTTAAAGTGTTATGAAAAAAAAGGCTGTTGGGGGCTAGGGAGTGTCGAGTTGATCATTATACATGAAGAAATAACCAATTTCATCGTTTGGTTTATGTTTTACACGCGTTTTAAATTTTATTGCCGAAATCGCTTTTTCTCGCCGAGATAAGCACGTTTTCTGAAATGCCGCTCTCCCGTCACTCTGGTTAAAGTGTTATGAAAAAAAAGGCTGTTGGGGGCTAGGGGGTATCGAGTTGATCATTATACATGAAGAAATAACCAATTTCATCGTTTGGTTTATGTTTTACACGCGTTTTAAATTTTATTGCCGAAATCGCTTTTTCTCGCCGAGATAAGCACACGTTTCTGAAATGCCGCTCTCCCGTCACTCTGGTTAAAGTGTTATGAAAAAAAAGGCTGTTGGGGGCTAGGAGTATCGAGTTGATCATTATACATGAAGAAATAACCAATTTCATCGTTTGGTTTATGTTTTACACGCGTTTTAAATTTTATTGCCGAAATCGCTTTTTCTCGCCGAGATAAGCACGTTTTCTGAAATGCCGCTCTCCCCGTCACTCTGGTTAAAGTGTTATGAAAAAAAAGGCTGTTGGGGGCTAGGGAGTATCGAGTTGATCATTATACATGAAGAAATAACCAATTTCATCGTTTGGTTTATGTTTTACACGCGTTTTAAATTTTATTGCCGAAATCGCTTTTTCTCGCCGAGATAAGCACGTTTTCTGAAATGCCACTCTCTCCCGTCACTCTGGTTAAAGTGTTATGAAAAAAAAAGGCTGTTGGGGGCTAGGGAGTATCGAGTTGATCATTATACATGAAGAAATAACCAATTTCATCGTTTGGTTTATGTTTTACACGCGTTTTAAATTTTATTGCCGAAATCGCTTTTTCTCGCCGAGATAAGCACGTTTTCTGAAATGCCGCTCTCCCCGTCACTCTGGTTAAAGTGTTATGAAAAAAAAAGGCTGTTGGGGGCTAGGGAGTATCGAGTTGATCATTATACATGAAGAAATAACCAATTTCATCGTTTGGTTTATGTTTTACACGCGTTTTAAATTTTATTGCCGAAATCGCTTTTTCTCGCCGAGATAAGCACGTTTTCTGAAATGCCGCTCTCCCGTCACTCTGGTTAAAGTGTTATGAAAAAAAAGGCTGTTGGGGGCTAGGGAGTATCGAGTTGATCATTATACATGAAGAAATAACCAATTTCATCGTTTGGTTTATGTTTTTACACGCGTTTTAAATTTTATTGCCGAAATCGCTTTTTCTCGCCGAGATAAGCACGTTTTCTGAAATGCCGCTCTCCCGTCACTCTGGTTAAAGTGTTATGAAAAAAAAGGCTGTTGGGGGCTAGGGAGTGTCGAGTTGATCATTATACATGAAGAAATAACCAATTTCATCGTTTGGTTTATGTTTTACACGCGTTTTAAATTTTATTGCCGAAATCGCTTTTTCTCGCCGAGATAAGCACGTTTTCTGAAATGCCGCTCTCCCGTCACTCTGGTTAAAGTGGTATGAAAAAAAAGGCTGTTGGGGGCTAGGGGAGTATCGAGTTGATCATTATACATGAAGAAATAACCAATTTCATCGTTTGGTTTATGTTTTACACGCGTTTTAAATTTTATTGCCGAAATCGCTTTTTCTCGCCGAGATAAGCACGTTTTCTGAAATGCCGCTCTCCCGTCACTCTGGTTAAAGTGTTATGAAAAAAAAGGCTGTTGGGGGCTAGGGAGTATCGAGTTGATCATTATACATGAAGAAATAACCAATTTCATCGTTTGGTTTATGTTTTACACGCGTTTTAAATTTTATTGCCGAAATCGCTTTTTCTCGCCGAGATAAGCACGTTTTCTGAAATGCCGCTCTCCCGTCACTCTGGTTAAAGTGTTATGAAAAAAAAGGCTGTTGGGGGCTAGGGAGTATCGAGTTGATCATTATACATGAAGAAATAACCAATTTCATCGTTTGGTTTATGTTTTACACGCGTTTTAAATTTTATTGCCGAAATCGCTTTTTCTCGCCGAGATAAGCACGTTTTCTGAAATGCCGCTCTCCCGTCACTCTGGTTAAAGTGTTATGAAAAAAAAGGCTGTTGGGGGCTAGGGAGTATCGAGTTGATCATTATACATGAAGAAATAACCAATTTCATCGTTTGGTTTATGTTTTACACGCGTTTTAAAATTTTATTGCCGAAATCGCTTTTTCTCGCCGAGATAAGCACGTTTTCTGAAATGCCGCTCTCCCGTCACTCTGGTTAAAGTGTTATGAAAAAAAAGGCTGTTGGGGGCTAGGGAGTATCGAGTTGATCATTATACATGAAGAAATAACCAATTTCATCGTTTGGTTTATGTTTTACACGCGTTTTAAATTTATTGCCGAAATCGCTTTTCTCGCCGAGATAAGCACGTTTTCTGAAATGCCGCTCTCCCGTCACTCTGGTTAAAGTGTTATGAAAAAAAAGGCTGTTGGGGGCTAGGGAGTATCGAGTTGATCATTATACATGAAGAAATAACCAATTTCATCGTTTGGTTTATGTTTTACACGCGTTTAAATTTTATTGCCGAAATCGCTTTTTCTCGCCGAGATAAGCACGTTTTCTGAAATGCCGCTCTCCCGTCACTCTGGTTAAAGTGTTATGAAAAAAAAGGCTGTTGGGGGCTAGGGAGTATCGAGTTGATCATTATACATGAAGAAATAACCAATTTCATCGTTTGGTTTATGTTTTACACGCGTTTTAAATTTTATTGCCGAAATCGCTTTTTCTCGCCGAGATAAGCACGTTTTCTGAAATGCCGCTCTCCCGTCACTCTGGTTAAAGTGTTATGAAAAAAAAGGCTGTTGGGGGCTAGGGAGTATCGAGTTGATCATTATACATGAAGAAATAACCAATTTCATCGTTTGGTTTATGTTTTACACGCGTTTTAAATTTTATTGCCGAAATCGCTTTTTCTCGCCGAGATAAGCACGTTGTCTGAAATGCCGCTCTACCGTCACTCTGGTTAAAGTGTTATGAAAAAAAAGGCTGTTGGGGGCTAGGGAGTATCGAGTTGATCATTATACATGAAGAAATAACCAATTTCATCGTTTGGTTTATGTTTTACACGCGTTTTAAATTTTATTGCCGAAATCGCTTTTTCTCGCCGAGATAAGCACGTTTTCTGAAATGCCGCTCTCCCGTCACTCTGGTTAAAGTGTTATGAAAAAAAAGGCTGTTGGGGGCTAGGGAGTATCGAGTTGATCATTATACATGAAGAAATAACCAATTTCATCGTTTGGTTTATGTTTTACACGCGTTTTAAATTTTATTGCCGAAATCGCTTTTTCTCGCCGAGATAAGCACGTTTTCTGAAATGCCGCTCTCCCGTCACTCTGGTTAAAGTGTTATGAAAAAAAAAGGCTGTTGGGGGCTAGGGAGTATCGAGTTGATCATTATACATGAAGAAATAACCAATTTCATCGTTTGGTTTATGTTTTACACGCGTTTTAAATTTTATTGCCGAAATCGCTTTTTCTCGCCGAGATAAGCACGTTTTCTGAAATGCCGCTCTCCCGTCACTCTGGTTAAAGTGTTATGAAAAAAAAGGCTGTTGGGGGCTAGGGAGTATCGAGTTGATCATTATACATGAAGAAATAACCAATTTCATCGTTTGGTTTATGTTTTACACGCGTTTTAAATTTTATTGCCGAAATCGCTTTTTCTCGCCGAGATAAGCACGTTTTCTGAAATGCCGCTCTCCCCGTCACTCTGGTTAAAGTGTTATGAAAAAAAAGGCTGTTGGGGGCTAGGGAGTATCGAGTTGATCATTATACATGAAGAAATAACCAATTTCATCGTTTGGTTTATGTTTTACACGCGTTTTAAATTTTATTGCCGAAATCGCTTTTTCTCGCCGAGATAAGCACGTTTTCTGAAATGCCGCTCTCCCGTCACTCTGGTTAAAGTGTTATGAAAAAAAAGGCTGTTGGGGGCTAGGGAGTATCGAGTTGATCATTATACATGAAGAAATAACCAATTTCATCGTTTGGTTTATGTTTTTACACGCGTTTTTAATTTTATTGCCGAAATCGCTTTTTCTCGCCGAGATAAGCACGTTTTCTGAAATGCCGCTCTCCGTCACTCTGGTTAAAGTGTTATGAAAAAAAAAGGCTGTTGGGGGCTAGGGAGTATCGAGTTGATCATTATACATGAAGAAATAACCAATTTCATCGTTTGGTTTATGTTTTACACGCGTTTTAAATTTTATTGCCTGAAATCGCTTTTTCTCGCCGAGATAAGCACGTTTTCTGAAATGCCGCTCTCCCGTCACTCTGGTTAAAGTGTTATGAAAAAAAAGGCTGTTGGGGGCTAGGGAGTATCGAGTTGATCATTATACATGAAGAAATAACCAATTTCATCGTTTGGTTTATGTTTTACACGCGTTTTAAATTTTATTGCCGAAATCGCTTTTTCTCGCCGAGATAAGCACGTTTTCTGAAATGCCGCTCTCCCGTCACTCTGGTTAAAGTGTTATGAAAAAAAAGGCTGTTGGGGGCTAGGGAGTATCGAGTTGATCATTATACATGAAGAAATAACCAATTTCATCGTTTGGTTTATGTTTTACACGCGTTTTAAATTTTATTGCCGAAATCGCTTTTTCTCGCCGAGATAAGCACGTTTTCTGAAATGCCGCTCTCCCGTCACTCTGGTTAAAGTGTTATGAAAAAAAAGGCTGTTGGGGCTAGGGAGTATCGAGTTGATCATTATACATGAAGAAATAACCAATTTCATCGTTTGGTTTATGTTTTACACGCGTTTTAAATTTTATTGCCGAAATCGCTTTTTCTCGCCGAGATAAGCACGTTTTCTGAAATGCCGCTCTCCCCGTCACTCTGGTTAAAGTGTTATGAAAAAAAAGGCTGTTGGGGGCTAGGGAGTATCGAGTTGATCATTATACATGAAGAAATAACCAATTTCATCGTTTGGTTTATGTTTTACACGCGTTTAAATTTTATTGCCGAAATCGCTTTTTCTCGCCGAGATAAGCACGTTTTCTGAAATGCCGCTCTCCCGTCACTCTGGTTAAAGTGTTATGAAAAAAAAGGCTGTTGGGGGCTAGGGAGTATCGAGTTGATCATTATACATGAAGAAATAACCAATTTCATCGTTTGGTTTATGTTTTACACGCGTTTTAAATTTTATTGCCGTTCTCGCCGAGATAAGCACGTTTTCTGAAATGCCGCTCTCCCGTCACTCTGGTTAAAGTGTTATGAAAAAAAAGGCTGTTGGGGGCTAGGGAGTATCGAGTTGATCATTATACATGAAGAAATAACCAATTTCATCGTTTGGTTTATGTTTTACACGCGTTTTAAATTTTATTGCCGAAATCGCTTTTTCTCGCCGAGATAAGCACGTTTTCTGAAATGCCGCTCTCCCGTCACTCTGGTTAAAGTGTTATGAAAAAAAAGGCTGTTGGGGGCTAGGGAGTATCGAGTTGATCATTATACATGAAGAAATAACCAATTTCATCGTTTGGTTTATGTTTTACACGCGTTTTAAATTTTATTGCCGAAATCGCTTTTTCTCGCCGAGATAAGCACGTTTTCTGAAATGCCGCTCTCCCGTCACTCTGGTTAAAGTGTTATGAAAAAAAAGGCTGTTGGGGGCTAGGGAGTATCGAGTTGATCATTATACATGAAGAAATAACCAATTTCATCGTTTGGTTTATGTTTTACACGCGTTTTAAATTTTATTGCCGAAATCGCTTTTTCTCGCCGAGATAAGCACGTTTTCTGAAATGCCGCTCTCCCGTCACTCTGGTTAAAGTGTTATGAAAAAAAAGGCTGTTGGGGGCTAGGGAGTATCGAGTTGATCATTATACATGAAGAAATAACCAATTTCATCGTTTGGTTTATGTTTTACACGCGTTTTAAATTTTATTGCCGAAATCGCTTTTTCTCGCCGAGATAAGCACGTTTTCTGAAATGCCGCTCTCCCGTCACTCTGGTTAAAGTGTTATGAAAAAAAAGGCTGTTGGGGGCTAGGGAGTATCGAGTTGATCATTATACATGAAGAAATAACCAATTTCATCGTTTGGTTTATGTTTTACACGCGTTTTAAATTTTATTGCCGAAATCGCTTTTTCTCGCCGAGATAAGCACGTTTTCTGAAATGCCGCTCTCCCGTCACTCTGGTTAAAGTGTTATGAAAAAAAAGGCTGTTGGGGGCTAGGGAGTATCGAGTTGATCATTATACATGAAGAAATAACCAATTTCATCGTTTGGTTTATGTTTTACACGCGTTTTAAATTTTATTGCCGAAATCGCTTTTTCTCGCCGAGATAAGCACGTTTTCTGAAATGCCGCTCTCCCGTCACTCTGGTTAAAGTGTTATGAAAAAAAAGGCTGTTGGGGGCTAGGGAGTATCGAGTTGATCATTATACATGAAGAAATAACCAATTTCATCGTTTGGTTTATGTTTTACACGCGTTTTAAATTTTATTGCCGAAATCGCTTTTTCTCGCCGAGATAAGCACGTTTTCTGAAATGCCGCTCTCCCGTCACTCTGGTTAAAGTGTTATGAAAAAAAAGGCTGTTGGGGGCTAGGGAGTATCGAGTTGATCATTATACATGAAGAAATAACCAATTTCATCGTTTGGTTTATGTTTTACACGCGTTTTAAATTTTATTGCCGAAATCGCTTTTTCTCGCCGAGATAAGCACGTTTTCTGAAATGCCGCTCTCCCGTCACTCTGGTTAAAGTGTTATGAAAAAAAAGGCTGTTGGGGGCTAGGGAGTATCGAGTTGATCATTATACATGAAGAAATAACCAATTTCATCGTTTGGTTTATGTTTTACACGCGTTTTAAATTTTATTGCCGAAATCGCTTTTTCTCGCCGAGATAAGCACGTTTTCTGAAATGCCGCTCTCCCGTCACTCTGGTTAAAGTGTTATGAAAAAAAAGGCTGTTGGGGGCTAGGGAGTATCGAGTTGATCATTATACATGAAGAAATAACCAATTTCATCGTTTGATTTATGTTTTACACGCGTTTTAAATTTTATTGCCGAAATCGCTTTTTCTCGCCGAGATAAGCACGTTTTCTGAAATGCCGCTCTCCCGTCACTCTGGTTAAAGTGTTATGAAAAAAAAGTCTGTTGGGGGCTAGGGAGTATCGAGTTGATCATTATACATGAAGAAATAACCAATTTCATCGTTTGGTTTATGTTTTACACGATGCTGAGCTCCAGCTGGAAGTGTAAAAAGAACCGGGCTGGTTAAAAAAAGAACCGGGCGACCCGGTAAAATTGCTTAGCCGGGGCTCTGGAAGCCTAACACGGCGTTATCTTGTCCAAAAAGCCGCTGCTGAGCTCCAGCTGGAAGTGTAAAAAGAACCGGGCTGGTTAAAAAAAAGAACCGGGCGACCCGGTAAAATTGCTTAGCCGGGGCTCTGGAAGCCTAACACGGCGTGATCTTGTCCAAAAAGCCGCTGCTGAGCTCCAGCTGGAAGTGTAAAAAGAACCGGGCTGGTTAAAAAAAAGAACCGGGCGGCCCGGTAAAATTGCTTAGCCGGAGCTCTGGAAGCCTAACCCGGCGTGATACTGTGCAAAAAGCCGCTGCTGAGCTCCAGCTGGAAGTGTAAAAAAAACCGGGCTGGTTAAAAAAAAGAACCGGGCGACCCTGTAAAATTGCTTGGTTTATGTTTTACACGCGTTTTAAATTTTATTGCCGAAATCGCTTTTTCTCGCCGAGATAAGCACGTTTTCTGAAATGCCGCTCTCCCGTCACTCTGGTTAAAGTGTTATGAAAAAAAAGGCTGTTGGGGGCTAGGGAGTATCGAGTTGATCATTATACATGAAGAAATAACCAATTTCATCGTTTGGTTTATGTTTTACACGCGTTTTAAATTTTATTGCCGAAATCGCTTTTTCTCGCCGAGATAAGCACGTTTTCTGAAATGCCGCTCTCCCGTCACTCTGGTTAAAGTGTTATGAAAAAAAAGGCTGTTGGGGGCTAGGGAGTATCGAGTTGATCATTATACATGAAGAAATAACCAATTTCATCGTTTGGTTTATGTTTTACACGCGTTTTAAATTTTATTGCCGAAATCGCTTTTTCTCGCCGAGATAAGCACGTTTTCTGAAATGCCGCACTCCCGTCACTCTGGTTAAAGTGTTATGAAAAAAAAGGCTGTTGGGGGCTAGGGAGTATCGAGTTGATCATTATACATGAAGAAATAACCAATTTCATCGTTTGGTTTATGTTTTACACGCGTTTTAAATTTTATTGCCGAAATCGCTTTTTCTCGCCGAGATAAGCACGTTTTCTGAAATGCCGCTCTCCCGTCACTCTGGTTAAAGTGTTATGAAAAAAAAGGCTGTTGGGGGCTAGGGAGTATCGAGTTGATCATTATACATGAAGAAATAACCAATTTCATCGTTTGGTTTATGTTTTACACGCGTTTTAAATTTTATTGCCGAAATCGCTTTTTCTCGCCGAGATAAGCACGTTTTCTGAAATGCCGCTCTCCCGTCACTCTGGTTAAAGTGTTATGAAAAAAAAGGCTGTTGGGGGCTAGGGAGTATCGAGTTGATCATTATACATGAAGAAATAACCAATTTCATCGTTTGGTTTATGTTTTACACGCGTTTTAAATTTTATTGCCGAAATCGCTTTTTCTCGCCGAGATAAGCACGTTTTCTGAAATGCCGCTCTCCCGTCACTCTGGTTAAAGTGTTATGAAAAAAAAGGCTGTTGGGGGCTAGGGAGTATCGAGTTGATCATTATACATGAAGAAATAACCAATTTCATCGTTTGGTTTATGTTTTACACGCGTTTTAAATTTTATTGCCGAAATCGCTTTTTCTCGCCGAGATAAGCACGTTTTCTGAAATGCCGCTCTCCCGTCACTCTGGTTAAAGTGTTATGAAAAAAAAGGCTGTTGGGGGCTAGGGAGTATCGAGTTGATCATTATACATGAAGAAATAACCAATTTCATCGTTTGGTTTATGTTTTACACGCGTTTTAAATTTTATTGCCGAAATCGCTTTTTCTCGCCGAGATAAGCACGTTTTCTGAAATGCCGCTCTCCCGTCACTCTGGTTAAAGTGTTATGAAAAAAAAGGCTGTTGGGGGCTAGGGAGTATCGAGTTGATCATTATACATGAAGAAATAACCAATTTCATCGTTTGGTTTATGTTTTACACGCGTTTTAAATTTTATTGCCGAAATCGCTTTTTCTCGCCGAGATAAGCACGTTTTCTGAAATGCCGCTCTCCCGTCACTCTGGTTAAAGTGTTATGAAAAAAAAGGCTGTTGGGGGCTAGGGAGTATCGAGTTGATCATTATACATGAAGAAATAACCAATTTCATCGTTTGGTTTATGTTTTACACGCGTTTTAAATTTTATTGCCGAAATCGCTTTTTCTCGCCGAGATAAGCACGTTTTCTGAAATGCCGCTCTCCCGTCACTCTGGTTAAAGTGTTATGAAAAAAAAGGCTGTTGGGGGCTAGGGAGTATCGAGTTGATCATTATACATGAAGAAATAACCAATTTCATCGTTTGGTTTATGTTTTACACGCGTTTTAAATTTTATTGCCGAAATCGCTTTTTCTCGCCGAGATAAGCACGTTTTCTGAAATGCCGCTCTCCCGTCACTCTGGTTAAAGTGTTATGAAAAAAAAGGCTGTTGGGGGCTAGGGAGTATCGAGTTGATCATTATACATGAAGAAATAACCAATTTCATCGTTTGGTTTATGTTTTACACGCGTTTTAAATTTTATTGCCGAAATCGCTTTTTCTCGCCGAGATAAGCACGTTTTCTGAAATGCCGCTCTCCCGTCACTCTGGTTAAAGTGTTATGAAAAAAAAGGCTGTTGGGGGCTAGGGAGTATCGAGTTGATCATTATACATGAAGAAATAACCAATTTCATCGTTTGGTTTATGTTTTACACGCGTTTTAAATTTTATTGCCGAAATCGCTTTTTCTCGCCGAGATAAGCACGTTTTCTGAAATGCCGCTCTCCCGTCACTCTGGTTAAAGTGTTATGAAAAAAAAGGCTGTTGGGGGCTAGGGAGTATCGAGTTGATCATTATACATGAAGAAATAACCAATTTCATCGTTTGGTTTATGTTTTACACGCGTTTTAAATTTTATTGCCGAAATCGCTTTTTCTCGCCGAGATAAGCACGTTTTCTGAAATGCCGCTCTCCCGTCACTCTGGTTAAAGTGTTATGAAAAAAAAGGCTGTTGGGGGCTAGGGAGTATCGAGTTGATCATTATACATGAAGAAATAACCAATTTCATCGTTTGGTTTATGTTTTACACGCGTTTTAAATTTTATTGCCGAAATCGCTTTTTCTCGCCGAGATAAGCACGTTTTCTGAAATGCCGCTCTCCCGTCACTCTGGTTAAAGTGTTATGAAAAAAAAGGCTGTTGGGGGCTAGGGAGTATCGAGTTGATCATTATACATGAAGAAATAACCAATTTCATCGTTTGGTTTATGTTTTACACGCGTTTTAAATTTTATTGCCGAAATCGCTTTTTCTCGCCGAGATAAGCACGTTTTCTGAAATGCCGCTCTCCCGTCACTCTGGTTAAAGTGTTATGAAAAAAAAGGCTGTTGGGGGCTAGGGAGTATCGAGTTGATCATTATACATGAAGAAATAACCAATTTCATCGTTTGGTTTATGTTTTACACGCGTTTTAAATTTTATTGCCGAAATCGCTTTTTCTCGCCGAGATAAGCACGTTTTCTGAAATGCCGCTCTCCCGTCACTCTGGTTAAAGTGTTATGAAAAAAAAGGCTGTTGGGGGCTAGGGAGTATCGAGTTGATCATTATACATGAAGAAATAACCAATTTCATCGTTTGGTTTATGTTTTACACGCGTTTTAAATTTTATTGCCGAAATCGCTTTTTCTCGCCGAGATAAGCACGTTTTCTGAAATGCCGCTCTCCCGTCACTCTGGTTAAAGTGTTATGAAAAAAAAGGCTGTTGGGGGCTAGGGAGTATCGAGTTGATCATTATACATGAAGAAATAACCAATTTCATCGTTTGGTTTATGTTTTACACGCGTTTTAAATTTTATTGCCGAAATCGCTTTTTCTCGCCGAGATAAGCACGTTTTCTGAAATGCCGCTCTCCCGTCACTCTGGTTAAAGTGTTATGAAAAAAAAGGCTGTTGGGGGCTAGGGAGTATCGAGTTGATCATTATACATGAAGAAATAACCAATTTCATCGTTTGGTTTATGTTTTACACGCGTTTTAAATTTTATTGCCGAAATCGCTTTTTCTCGCCGAGATAAGCACGTTTTCTGAAATGCCGCTCTCCCGTCACTCTGGTTAAAGTGTTATGAAAAAAAAGGCTGTTGGGGGCTAGGGAGTATCGAGTTGATCATTATACATGAAGAAATAACCAATTTCATCGTTTGGTTTATGTTTTACACGCGTTTTAAATTTTATTGCCGAAATCGCTTTTTCTCGCCGAGATAAGCACGTTTTCTGAAATGCCGCTCTCCCGTCACTCTGGTTAAAGTGTTATGAAAAAAAAGGCTGTTGGGGGCTAGGGAGTATCGAGTTGATCATTATACATGAAGAAATAACCAATTTCATCGTTTGGTTTATGTTTTACACGCGTTTTAAATTTTATTGCCGAAATCGCTTTTTCTCGCCGAGATAAGCACGTTTTCTGAAATGCCGCTCTCCCGTCACTCTGGTTAAAGTGTTATGAAAAAAAAGGCTGTTGGGGGCTAGGGAGTATCGAGTTGATCATTATACATGAAGAAATAACCAATTTCATCGTTTGGTTTATGTTTTACACGCGTTTTAAATTTTATTGCCGAAATCGCTTTTTCTCGCCGAGATAAGCACGTTTTCTGAAATGCCGCTCTCCCGTCACTCTGGTTAAAGTGTTATGAAAAAAAAGGCTGTTGGGGGCTAGGGAGTATCGAGTTGATCATTATACATGAAGAAATAACCAATTTCATCGTTTGGTTTATGTTTTACACGCGTTTTAAATTTTATTGCCGAAATCGCTTTTTCTCGCCGAGATAAGCACGTTTTCTGAAATGCCGCTCTCCCGTCACTCTGGTTAAAGTGTTATGAAAAAAAAGGCTGTTGGGGGCTAGGGAGTATCGAGTTGATCATTATACATGAAGAAATAACCAATTTCATCGTTTGGTTTATGTTTTACACGCGTTTTAAATTTTATTGCCGAAATCGCTTTTTCTCGCCGAGATAAGCACGTTTTCTGAAATGCCGCTCTCCCGTCACTCTGGTTAAAGTGTTATGAAAAAAAAGGCTGTTGGGGGCTAGGGAGTATCGAGTTGATCATTATACATGAAGAAATAACCAATTTCATCGTTTGGTTTATGTTTTACACGCGTTTTAAATTTTATTGCCGAAATCGCTTTTTCTCGCCGAGATAAGCACGTTTTCTGAAATGCCGCTCTCCCGTCACTCTGGTTAAAGTGTTATGAAAAAAAAGGCTGTTGGGGGCTAGGGAGTATCGAGTTGATCATTATACATGAAGAAATAACCAATTTCATCGTTTGGTTTATGTTTTACACGCGTTTTAAATTTTATTGCCGAAATCGCTTTTTCTCGCCGAGATAAGCACGTTTTCTGAAATGCCGCTCTCCCGTCACTCTGGTTAAAGTGTTATGAAAAAAAAGGCTGTTGGGGGCTAGGGAGTATCGAGTTGATCATTATACATGAAGAAATAACCAATTTCATCGTTTGGTTTATGTTTTACACGCGTTTTAAATTTTATTGCCGAAATCGCTTTTTCTCGCCGAGATAAGCACGTTTTCTGAAATGCCGCTCTCCCGTCACTCTGGTTAAAGTGTTATGAAAAAAAAGGCTGTTGGGGGCTAGGGAGTATCGAGTTGATCATTATACATGAAGAAATAACCAATTTCATCGTTTGGTTTATGTTTTACACGCGTTTTAAATTTTATTGCCGAAATCGCTTTTTCTCGCCGAGATAAGCACGTTTTCTGAAATGCCGCTCTCCCGTCACTCTGGTTAAAGTGTTATGAAAAAAAAGGCTGTTGGGGGCTAGGGAGTATCGAGTTGATCATTATACATGAAGAAATAACCAATTTCATCGTTTGGTTTATGTTTTACACGCGTTTTAAATTTTATTGCCGAAATCGCTTTTTCTCGCCGAGATAAGCACGTTTTCTGAAATGCCGCTCTCCCGTCACTCTGGTTAAAGTGTTATGAAAAAAAAGGCTGTTGGGGGCTAGGGAGTATCGAGTTGATCATTATACATGAAGAAATAACCAATTTCATCGTTTGGTTTATGTTTTACACGCGTTTTAAATTTTATTGCCGAAATCGCTTTTTCTCGCCGAGATAAGCACGTTTTCTGAAATGCCGCTCTCCCGTCACTCTGGTTAAAGTGTTATGAAAAAAAAGGCTGTTGGGGGCTAGGGAGTATCGAGTTGATCATTATACATGAAGAAATAACCAATTTCATCGTTTGGTTTATGTTTTACACGCGTTTTAAATTTTATTGCCGAAATCGCTTTTTCTCGCCGAGATAAGCACGTTTTCTGAAATGCCGCTCTCCCGTCACTCTGGTTAAAGTGTTATGAAAAAAAAGGCTGTTGGGGGCTAGGGAGTATCGAGTTGATCATTATACATGAAGAAATAACCAATTTCATCGTTTGGTTTATGTTTTACACGCGTTTTAAATTTTATTGCCGAAATCGCTTTTTCTCGCCGAGATAAGCACGTTTTCTGAAATGCCGCTCTCCCGTCACTCTGGTTAAAGTGTTATGAAAAAAAAGGCTGTTGGGGGCTAGGGAGTATCGAGTTGATCATTATACATGAAGAAATAACCAATTTCATCGTTTGGTTTATGTTTTACACGCGTTTTAAATTTTATTGCCGAAATCGCTTTTTCTCGCCGAGATAAGCACGTTTTCTGAAATGCCGCTCTCCCGTCACTCTGGTTAAAGTGTTATGAAAAAAAAGGCTGTTGGGGGCTAGGGAGTATCGAGTTGATCATTATACATGAAGAAATAACCAATTTCATCGTTTGGTTTATGTTTTACACGCGTTTTAAATTTTATTGCCGAAATCGCTTTTTCTCGCCGAGATAAGCACGTTTTCTGAAATGCCGCTCTCCCGTCACTCTGGTTAAAGTGTTATGAAAAAAAAGGCTGTTGGGGGCTAGGGAGTATCGAGTTGATCATTATACATGAAGAAATAACCAATTTCATCGTTTGGTTTATGTTTTACACGCGTTTTAAATTTTATTGCCGAAATCGCTTTTTCTCGCCGAGATAAGCACGTTTTCTGAAATGCCGCTCTCCCGTCACTCTGGTTAAAGTGTTATGAAAAAAAAGGCTGTTGGGGGCTAGGGAGTATCGAGTTGATCATTATACATGAAGAAATAACCAATTTCATCGTTTGGTTTATGTTTTACACGCGTTTTAAATTTTATTGCCGAAATCGCTTTTTCTCGCCGAGATAAGCACGTTTTCTGAAATGCCGCTCTCCCGTCACTCTGGTTAAAGTGTTATGAAAAAAAAGGCTGTTGGGGGCTAGGGAGTATCGAGTTGATCATTATACATGAAGAAATAACCAATTTCATCGTTTGGTTTATGTTTTACACGCGTTTTAAATTTTATTGCCGAAATCGCTTTTTCTCGCCGAGATAAGCACGTTTTCTGAAATGCCGCTCTCCCGTCACTCTGGTTAAAGTGTTATGAAAAAAAAGGCTGTTGGGGGCTAGGGAGTATCGAGTTGATCATTATACATGAAGAAATAACCAATTTCATCGTTTGGTTTATGTTTTACACGCGTTTTAAATTTTATTGCCGAAATCGCTTTTTCTCGCCGAGATAAGCACGTTTTCTGAAATGCCGCTCTCCCGTCACTCTGGTTAAAGTGTTATGAAAAAAAAGGCTGTTGGGGGCTAGGGAGTATCGAGTTGATCATTATACATGAAGAAATAACCAATTTCATCGTTTGGTTTATGTTTTACACGCGTTTTAAATTTTATTGCCGAAATCGCTTTTTCTCGCCGAGATAAGCACGTTTTCTGAAATGCCGCTCTCCCGTCACTCTGGTTAAAGTGTTATGAAAAAAAAGGCTGTTGGGGGCTAGGGAGTATCGAGTTGATCATTATACATGAAGAAATAACCAATTTCATCGTTTGGTTTATGTTTTACACGCGTTTTAAATTTTATTGCCGAAATCGCTTTTTCTCGCCGAGATAAGCACGTTTTCTGAAATGCCGCTCTCCCGTCACTCTGGTTAAAGTGTTATGAAAAAAAAGGCTGTTGGGGGCTAGGGAGTATCGAGTTGATCATTATACATGAAGAAATAACCAATTTCATCGTTTGGTTTATGTTTTACACGCGTTTTAAATTTTATTGCCGAAATCGCTTTTTCTCGCCGAGATAAGCACGTTTTCTGAAATGCCGCTCTCCCGTCACTCTGGTTAAAGTGTTATGAAAAAAAAGGCTGTTGGGGGCTAGGGAGTATCGAGTTGATCATTATACATGAAGAAATAACCAATTTCATCGTTTGGTTTATGTTTTACACGCGTTTTAAATTTTATTGCCGAAATCGCTTTTTCTCGCCGAGATAAGCACGTTTTCTGAAATGCCGCTCTCCCGTCACTCTGGTTAAAGTGTTATGAAAAAAAAGGCTGTTGGGGGCTAGGGAGTATCGAGTTGATCATTATACATGAAGAAATAACCAATTTCATCGTTTGGTTTATGTTTTACACGCGTTTTAAATTTTATTGCCGAAATCGCTTTTTCTCGCCGAGATAAGCACGTTTTCTGAAATGCCGCTCTCCCGTCACTCTGGTTAAAGTGTTATGAAAAAAAAGGCTGTTGGGGGCTAGGGAGTATCGAGTTGATCATTATACATGAAGAAATAACCAATTTCATCGTTTGGTTTATGTTTTACACGCGTTTTAAATTTTATTGCCGAAATCGCTTTTTCTCGCCGAGATAAGCACGTTTTCTGAAATGCCGCTCTCCCGTCACTCTGGTTAAAGTGTTATGAAAAAAAAGGCTGTTGGGGGCTAGGGAGTATCGAGTTGATCATTATACATGAAGAAATAACCAATTTCATCGTTTGGTTTATGTTTTACACGCGTTTTAAATTTTATTGCCGAAATCGCTTTTTCTCGCCGAGATAAGCACGTTTTCTGAAATGCCGCTCTCCCGTCACTCTGGTTAAAGTGTTATGAAAAAAAAGGCTGTTGGGGGCTAGGGAGTATCGAGTTGATCATTATACATGAAGAAATAACCAATTTCATCGTTTGGTTTATGTTTTACACGCGTTTTAAATTTTATTGCCGAAATCGCTTTTTCTCGCCGAGATAAGCACGTTTTCTGAAATGCCGCTCTCCCGTCACTCTGGTTAAAGTGTTATGAAAAAAAAGGCTGTTGGGGGCTAGGGAGTATCGAGTTGATCATTATACATGAAGAAATAACCAATTTCATCGTTTGGTTTATGTTTTACACGCGTTTTAAATTTTATTGCCGAAATCGCTTTTTCTCGCCGAGATAAGCACGTTTTCTGAAATGCCGCTCTCCCGTCACTCTGGTTAAAGTGTTATGAAAAAAAAGGCTGTTGGGGGCTAGGGAGTATCGAGTTGATCATTATACATGAAGAAATAACCAATTTCATCGTTTGGTTTATGTTTTACACGCGTTTTAAATTTTATTGCCGAAATCGCTTTTTCTCGCCGAGATAAGCACGTTTTCTGAAATGCCGCTCTCCCGTCACTCTGGTTAAAGTGTTATGAAAAAAAAGGCTGTTGGGGGCTAGGGAGTATCGAGTTGATCATTATACATGAAGAAATAACCAATTTCATCGTTTGGTTTATGTTTTACACGCGTTTTAAATTTTATTGCCGAAATCGCTTTTTCTCGCCGAGATAAGCACGTTTTCTGAAATGCCGCTCTCCCGTCACTCTGGTTAAAGTGTTATGAAAAAAAAGGCTGTTGGGGGCTAGGGAGTATCGAGTTGATCATTATACATGAAGAAATAACCAATTTCATCGTTTGGTTTATGTTTTACACGCGTTTTAAATTTTATTGCCGAAATCGCTTTTTCTCGCCGAGATAAGCACGTTTTCTGAAATGCCGCTCTCCCGTCACTCTGGTTAAAGTGTTATGAAAAAAAAGGCTGTTGGGGGCTAGGGAGTATCGAGTTGATCATTATACATGAAGAAATAACCAATTTCATCGTTTGGTTTATGTTTTACACGCGTTTTAAATTTTATTGCCGAAATCGCTTTTTCTCGCCGAGATAAGCACGTTTTCTGAAATGCCGCTCTCCCGTCACTCTGGTTAAAGTGTTATGAAAAAAAAGGCTGTTGGGGGCTAGGGAGTATCGAGTTGATCATTATACATGAAGAAATAACCAATTTCATCGTTTGGTTTATGTTTTACACGCGTTTTAAATTTTATTGCCGAAATCGCTTTTTCTCGCCGAGATAAGCACGTTTTCTGAAATGCCGCTCTCCCGTCACTCTGGTTAAAGTGTTATGAAAAAAAAGGCTGTTGGGGGCTAGGGAGTATCGAGTTGATCATTATACATGAAGAAATAACCAATTTCATCGTTTGGTTTATGTTTTACACGCGTTTTAAATTTTATTGCCGAAATCGCTTTTTCTCGCCGAGATAAGCACGTTTTCTGAAATGCCGCTCTCCCGTCACTCTGGTTAAAGTGTTATGAAAAAAAAGGCTGTTGGGGGCTAGGGAGTATCGAGTTGATCATTATACATGAAGAAATAACCAATTTCATCGTTTGGTTTATGTTTTACACGCGTTTTAAATTTTATTGCCGAAATCGCTTTTTCTCGCCGAGATAAGCACGTTTTCTGAAATGCCGCTCTCCCGTCACTCTGGTTAAAGTGTTATGAAAAAAAAGGCTGTTGGGGGCTAGGGAGTATCGAGTTGATCATTATACATGAAGAAATAACCAATTTCATCGTTTGGTTTATGTTTTACACGCGTTTTAAATTTTATTGCCGAAATCGCTTTTTCTCGCCGAGATAAGCACGTTTTCTGAAATGCCGCTCTCCCGTCACTCTGGTTAAAGTGTTATGAAAAAAAAGGCTGTTGGGGGCTAGGGAGTATCGAGTTGATCATTATACATGAAGAAATAACCAATTTCATCGTTTGGTTTATGTTTTACACGCGTTTTAAATTTTATTGCCGAAATCGCTTTTTCTCGCCGAGATAAGCACGTTTTCTGAAATGCCGCTCTCCCGTCACTCTGGTTAAAGTGTTATGAAAAAAAAGGCTGTTGGGGGCTAGGGAGTATCGAGTTGATCATTATACATGAAGAAATAACCAATTTCATCGTTTGGTTTATGTTTTACACGCGTTTTAAATTTTATTGCCGAAATCGCTTTTTCTCGCCGAGATAAGCACGTTTTCTGAAATGCCGCTCTCCCGTCACTCTGGTTAAAGTGTTATGAAAAAAAAGGCTGTTGGGGGCTAGGGAGTATCGAGTTGATCATTATACATGAAGAAATAACCAATTTCATCGTTTGGTTTATGTTTTACACGCGTTTTAAATTTTATTGCCGAAATCGCTTTTTCTCGCCGAGATAAGCACGTTTTCTGAAATGCCGCTCTCCCGTCACTCTGGTTAAAGTGTTATGAAAAAAAAGGCTGTTGGGGGCTAGGGAGTATCGAGTTGATCATTATACATGAAGAAATAACCAATTTCATCGTTTGGTTTATGTTTTACACGCGTTTTAAATTTTATTGCCGAAATCGCTTTTTCTCGCCGAGATAAGCACGTTTTCTGAAATGCCGCTCTCCCGTCACTCTGGTTAAAGTGTTATGAAAAAAAAGGCTGTTGGGGGCTAGGGAGTATCGAGTTGATCATTATACATGAAGAAATAACCAATTTCATCGTTTGGTTTATGTTTTACACGCGTTTTAAATTTTATTGCCGAAATCGCTTTTTCTCGCCGAGATAAGCACGTTTTCTGAAATGCCGCTCTCCCGTCACTCTGGTTAAAGTGTTATGAAAAAAAAGGCTGTTGGGGGCTAGGGAGTATCGAGTTGATCATTATACATGAAGAAATAACCAATTTCATCGTTTGGTTTATGTTTTACACGCGTTTTAAATTTTATTGCCGAAATCGCTTTTTCTCGCCGAGATAAGCACGTTTTCTGAAATGCCGCTCTCCCGTCACTCTGGTTAAAGTGTTATGAAAAAAAAGGCTGTTGGGGGCTAGGGAGTATCGAGTTGATCATTATACATGAAGAAATAACCAATTTCATCGTTTGGTTTATGTTTTACACGCGTTTTAAATTTTATTGCCGAAATCGCTTTTTCTCGCCGAGATAAGCACGTTTTCTGAAATGCCGCTCTCCCGTCACTCTGGTTAAAGTGTTATGAAAAAAAAGGCTGTTGGGGGCTAGGGAGTATCGAGTTGATCATTATACATGAAGAAATAACCAATTTCATCGTTTGGTTTATGTTTTACACGCGTTTTAAATTTTATTGCCGAAATCGCTTTTTCTCGCCGAGATAAGCACGTTTTCTGAAATGCCGCTCTCCCGTCACTCTGGTTAAAGTGTTATGAAAAAAAAGGCTGTTGGGGGCTAGGGAGTATCGAGTTGATCATTATACATGAAGAAATAACCAATTTCATCGTTTGGTTTATGTTTTACACGCGTTTTAAATTTTATTGCCGAAATCGCTTTTTCTCGCCGAGATAAGCACGTTTTCTGAAATGCCGCTCTCCCGTCACTCTGGTTAAAGTGTTATGAAAAAAAAGGCTGTTGGGGGCTAGGGAGTATCGAGTTGATCATTATACATGAAGAAATAACCAATTTCATCGTTTGGTTTATGTTTTACACGCGTTTTAAATTTTATTGCCGAAATCGCTTTTTCTCGCCGAGATAAGCACGTTTTCTGAAATGCCGCTCTCCCGTCACTCTGGTTAAAGTGTTATGAAAAAAAAGGCTGTTGGGGGCTAGGGAGTATCGAGTTGATCATTATACATGAAGAAATAACCAATTTCATCGTTTGGTTTATGTTTTACACGCGTTTTAAATTTTATTGCCGAAATCGCTTTTTCTCGCCGAGATAAGCACGTTTTCTGAAATGCCGCTCTCCCGTCACTCTGGTTAAAGTGTTATGAAAAAAAAGGCTGTTGGGGGCTAGGGAGTATCGAGTTGATCATTATACATGAAGAAATAACCAATTTCATCGTTTGGTTTATGTTTTACACGCGTTTTAAATTTTATTGCCGAAATCGCTTTTTCTCGCCGAGATAAGCACGTTTTCTGAAATGCCGCTCTCCCGTCACTCTGGTTAAAGTGTTATGAAAAAAAAGGCTGTTGGGGGCTAGGGAGTATCGAGTTGATCATTATACATGAAGAAATAACCAATTTCATCGTTTGGTTTATGTTTTACACGCGTTTTAAATTTTATTGCCGAAATCGCTTTTTCTCGCCGAGATAAGCACGTTTTCTGAAATGCCGCTCTCCCGTCACTCTGGTTAAAGTGTTATGAAAAAAAAGGCTGTTGGGGGCTAGGGAGTATCGAGTTGATCATTATACATGAAGAAATAACCAATTTCATCGTTTGGTTTATGTTTTACACGCGTTTTAAATTTTATTGCCGAAATCGCTTTTTCTCGCCGAGATAAGCACGTTTTCTGAAATGCCGCTCTCCCGTCACTCTGGTTAAAGTGTTATGAAAAAAAAGGCTGTTGGGGGCTAGGGAGTATCGAGTTGATCATTATACATGAAGAAATAACCAATTTCATCGTTTGGTTTATGTTTTACACGCGTTTTAAATTTTATTGCCGAAATCGCTTTTTCTCGCCGAGATAAGCACGTTTTCTGAAATGCCGCTCTCCCGTCACTCTGGTTAAAGTGTTATGAAAAAAAAGGCTGTTGGGGGCTAGGGAGTATCGAGTTGATCATTATACATGAAGAAATAACCAATTTCATCGTTTGGTTTATGTTTTACACGCGTTTTAAATTTTATTGCCGAAATCGCTTTTTCTCGCCGAGATAAGCACGTTTTCTGAAATGCCGCTCTCCCGTCACTCTGGTTAAAGTGTTATGAAAAAAAAGGCTGTTGGGGGCTAGGGAGTATCGAGTTGATCATTATACATGAAGAAATAACCAATTTCATCGTTTGGTTTATGTTTTACACGCGTTTTAAATTTTATTGCCGAAATCGCTTTTTCTCGCCGAGATAAGCACGTTTTCTGAAATGCCGCTCTCCCGTCACTCTGGTTAAAGTGTTATGAAAAAAAAGGCTGTTGGGGGCTAGGGAGTATCGAGTTGATCATTATACATGAAGAAATAACCAATTTCATCGTTTGGTTTATGTTTTACACGCGTTTTAAATTTTATTGCCGAAATCGCTTTTTCTCGCCGAGATAAGCACGTTTTCTGAAATGCCGCTCTCCCGTCACTCTGGTTAAAGTGTTATGAAAAAAAAGGCTGTTGGGGGCTAGGGAGTATCGAGTTGATCATTATACATGAAGAAATAACCAATTTCATCGTTTGGTTTATGTTTTACACGCGTTTTAAATTTTATTGCCGAAATCGCTTTTTCTCGCCGAGATAAGCACGTTTTCTGAAATGCCGCTCTCCCGTCACTCTGGTTAAAGTGTTATGAAAAAAAAGGCTGTTGGGGGCTAGGGAGTATCGAGTTGATCATTATACATGAAGAAATAACCAATTTCATCGTTTGGTTTATGTTTTACACGCGTTTTAAATTTTATTGCCGAAATCGCTTTTTCTCGCCGAGATAAGCACGTTTTCTGAAATGCCGCTCTCCCGTCACTCTGGTTAAAGTGTTATGAAAAAAAAGGCTGTTGGGGGCTAGGGAGTATCGAGTTGATCATTATACATGAAGAAATAGAGTTGATCATTATACATGAAGAAATAACCAATTTCATCGTTTGGTTTATGTTTTACACGCGTTTTAAATTTTATTGCCGAAATCGCTTTTTCTCGCCGAGATAAGCACGTTTTCTGAAATGCCGCTCTCCCGTCACTCTGGTTAAAGTGTTATGAAAAAAAAGGCTGTTGGGGGCTAGGGAGTATCGAGTTGATCATTATACATGAAGAAATAACCAATTTCATCGTTTGGTTTATGTTTTACACGCGTTTTAAATTTTATTGCCGAAATCGCTTTTTCTCGCCGAGATAAGCACGTTTTCTGAAATGCCGCTCTCCCGTCACTCTGGTTAAAGTGTTATGAAAAAAAAGGCTGTTGGGGGCTAGGGAGTATCGAGTTGATCATTATACATGAAGAAATAACCAATTTCATCGTTTGGTTTATGTTTTACACGCGTTTTAAATTTTATTGCCGAAATCGCTTTTTCTCGCCGAGATAAGCACGTTTTCTGAAATGCCGCTCTCCCGTCACTCTGGTTAAAGTGTTATGAAAAAAAAGGCTGTTGGGGGCTAGGGAGTATCGAGTTGATCATTATACATGAAGAAATAACCAATTTCATCGTTTGGTTTATGTTTTACACGCGTTTTAAATTTTATTGCCGAAATCGCTTTTTCTCGCCGAGATAAGCACGTTTTCTGAAATGCCGCTCTCCCGTCACTCTGGTTAAAGTGTTATGAAAAAAAAGGCTGTTGGGGGCTAGGGAGTATCGAGTTGATCATTATACATGAAGAAATAACCAATTTCATCGTTTGGTTTATGTTTTACACGCGTTTTAAATTTTATTGCCGAAATCGCTTTTTCTCGCCGAGATAAGCACGTTTTCTGAAATGCCGCTCTCCCGTCACTCTGGTTAAAGTGTTATGAAAAAAAAGGCTGTTGGGGGCTAGGGAGTATCGAGTTGATCATTATACATGAAGAAATAACCAATTTCATCGTTTGGTTTATGTTTTACACGCGTTTTAAATTTTATTGCCGAAATCGCTTTTTCTCGCCGAGATAAGCACGTTTTCTGAAATGCCGCTCTCCCGTCACTCTGGTTAAAGTGTTATGAAAAAAAAGGCTGTTGGGGGCTAGGGAGTATCGAGTTGATCATTATACATGAAGAAATAACCAATTTCATCGTTTGGTTTATGTTTTACACGCGTTTTAAATTTTATTGCCGAAATCGCTTTTTCTCGCCGAGATAAGCACGTTTTCTGAAATGCCGCTCTCCCGTCACTCTGGTTAAAGTGTTATGAAAAAAAAGGCTGTTGGGGGCTAGGGAGTATCGAGTTGATCATTATACATGAAGAAATAACCAATTTCATCGTTTGGTTTATGTTTTACACGCGTTTTAAATTTTATTGCCGAAATCGCTTTTTCTCGCCGAGATAAGCACGTTTTCTGAAATGCCGCTCTCCCGTCCCTCTGGTTAAAGTGTTATGAAAAAAAAGGCTTTTGGGGGCTAGGGAGTATCGAGTTGATCATTATACATGAAGAAATAACCAATTTCATCGTTTGGTTTATGTTTTACACGCGTTTTAAATTTTATTGCCGAAATCGCTTTTTCTCGCCGAGATAAGCACGTTTTCTGAAATGCCGCTCTCCCGTCACTCTGGTTAAAGTGTTATGAAAAAAAAGGCTGTTGGGGGCTAGGGAGTATCGAGTTGATCATTATACATGAAGAAATAACCAATTTCATCGTTTGGTTTATGTTTTACACGCGTTTTAAATTTTATTGCCGAAATCGCTTTTTCTCGCCGAGATAAGCACGTTTTCTGAAATGCCGCTCTCCCGTCCCTCTGGTTAAAGTGTTATGAAAAAAAAGGCTGTTGGGGGCTAGGGAGTATCGAGTTGATCATTATACATGAAGAAATAACCAATTTCATCGTTTGGTTTATGTTTTACACGCGTTTTAAATTTTATTGCCGAAATCGCTTTTTCTCGCCGAGATAAGCACGTTTTCTGAAATGCCGCTCTCCCGTCACTCTGGTTAAAGTGTTATGAAAAAAACAGGCTGTTGGGGGCTAGGGAGTATCGAGTTGATCATTATACATGAAGAAATAACCAATTTCATCGTTTGGTTTATGTTTTACACGCGTTTTAAATTTTATTGCCGAAATCGCTTTTTCTCGCCGAGATAAGCACGTTTTCTGAAATGCCGCTCTCCCGTCACTCTGGTTAAAGTGTTATGAAAAAAAAGGCTGTTGGGGGCTAGGGAGTATCGAGTTGATCATTATACATGAAGAAATAACCAATTTCATCGTTTGGTTTATGTTTTACACGCGTTTTAAATTGTATTGCCGAGATAAGCACGTTTTCTGAAATGCCGCTCTCCCGTCACTCTGGTTAAAGTGTTATGAAAAAAAAGGCTGTTGGGGGCTAGGGAGTATCGAGTTGATCATTATACATGAAGAAATAACCAATTTCATCGTTTGGTTTATGTTTTACACGCGTTTTAAATTTTATTGCCGAAATCGCTTTTTCTCGCCGAGATAAGCACGTTTTCTGAAATGCCGCTCTCCCGTCACTCTGGTTAAAGTGTTATGACAAAAAAGGCTGTTGGGGGCTAGGGAGTATCGAGTTGATCATTATACATGAAGAAATAACCAATTTCATCGTTTGGTTTATGTTTTACACGATGCTCAGCTCCAGCTGGAAGTGTAAAAAGAACCGGGCTGGTTAAAAAAAGAACCGGGCGACCCGGTAAAATTTCTTAGCCGGGGCTCTGGAAGCCTAACACGGCGTGATCTTGTCCAAAAAGCCGCTGCTGAGCTCCAGCTGGAAGTGTAAAAAGAACCGGGCTGGTTAAAAAAAAGAACCGGGCGACCCGGTAAAATTGCTTAGCCGGGGCTCTGGAAGCCTAACACGGCGTGATCTTGTCCAAAAAGCCGCTGCTGAGCTCCAGCTGGAAGTGTGAAAAGAACCGGGCTGGTTAAAAAAAAGAACCGGGCGGCCCGGTAAAATTGCTTAGCCGGGGCTCTGGAAGCCTAACCCGGCGTGATACTGTGCAAAAAGCCGCTGCTGAGCTCCAGCTGGAAGTGTAAAAAAAACCGGGCTGGTTAAAAAAAAGAACCGGGCGACCCTGTAAAATTGCTTAGCCGGGGCTCTGGAAGCCTAACACGGCGTGATCTTGTCCAAAAACCCGCTGCTGAGCTCCAGCTGGAAGTGTAAAAAGAACCGGGCTGGTTAAAAAAAAGAACCGGGCGGGCCGGTAAAATTGCTTAGCCGGGGCTCTGGAAGCCTAACACGGCGTGATCTTGTCCAAAAAGCCGCTCGTGAGCTCCAGCTGGAAGTGTAAAAAGAACCGGGCTGGTTCAAAAAAAGAACCGGGCGGCCCGGTAGAATTGCTTAGCCGAGGTCCTGGAAGCCTAACCCGGCGTGATCTTGCGCAAAAAGCCGCTGCTGAGCTCCAGCTGGAAGTGTAAAAAGAACCGGGCTGGTTCAAAAAAAGAACCGGGCGGCCCGGTAAAATTGCGTAGCCGGGGTCCTGGAAGCCTAACGCGGCGTGATCTTGCCCGAAAGTCGGCCTCTATACTTCCATATTAGGTACCAGGCGCTCAGAGCCAACTTGGCAAAAATTTTCTAAGTGCCCACGGCTCTGCGGGGATTGTGCGTCCGACCCGCGCCGGTTCTCCAGCCGGCCTAAAATAACGCAAAACCAGCCTCTCCCCCTGGAGCTCACAGCCAAAGGCGAAACTTTTCTAAGTGCCTACGGCTCTGCGGGCTTTTGAGTCCGCCCCGCGCCGGTTCGTCGGTCGGCCTCAAAAAGCGAAAAATCAGCCTCTCTCCCTGGAGCTCGACTCGAGTTGATCATTATACATGAAGAAATAACCAATTTCATCGTTTGGTTTATGTTTTACACGCGTTTTAAATTTTATTGCCGAAATCGCTTTTTCTCGCCGAGATAAGCACGTTTTCTGAAATGCCGCTCTCCCGTCACTCTGGTTAAAGTGTTATGAAAAAAAAGGCTGTTGGGGGCTAGGGAGTATCGAGTTGATCATTATACATGAAGAAATAACCAATTTCATCGTTTGGTTTATGTTTTACACGCGTTTTAAATTTTATTGCCGAAATCGCTTTTTCTCGCCGAGATAAGCACGTTTTCTGAAATGCCGCTCTCCCGTCACTCTGGTTAAAGTGTTATGAAAAAAAAGGCTGTTGGGGGCTAGGGAGTATCGAGTTGATCATTATACATGAAGAAATAACCAATTTCATCGTTTGGTTTATGTTTTACACGCGTTTTAAATTTTATTGCCGAAATCGCTTTTTCTCGCCGAGATAAGCACGTTTTCTGAAATGCCGCTCTCCCGTCACTCTGGTTAAAGTGTTATGAAAAAAAAGGCTGTTGGGGGCTAGGGAGTATCGAGTTGATCATTATACATGAAGAAATAACCAATTTCATCGTTTGGTTTATGTTTTACACGCGTTTTAAATTTTATTGCCGAAATCGCTTTTTCTCGCCGAGATAAGCACGTTTTCTGAAATGCCGCTCTCCCGTCACTCTGGTTAAAGTGTTATGAAAAAAAAGGCTGTTGGGGGCTAGGGAGTATCGAGTTAATCATTATACATGAAGAAATAACCAATTTCATCGTTTGGTTTATGTTTTACACGCGTTTTAAATTTTATTGCCGAAATCGCTTTTTCTCGCCGAGATAAGCACGTTTTCTGAAATGCCGCTCTCCCGTCACTCTGGTTAAAGTGTTATGAAAAAAAAGGCTGTTGGGGCTAGGGAGTATCGAGTTGATCATTATACATAAAGAAATAACCAATTTCATCGTTTGGTTTATGTTTTACACGCGTTTTAAATTTTATTGCCGAAATCGCTTTTTCTCGCCGAGATAAGCACGTTTTCTGAAATGCCGCTCTCCCGTCACTCTGGTTAAAGTGTTATGAAAAAAAAGGCTGTTGGGGGCTAGGGAGTATCGAGTTGATCATTATACATGAAGAAATAACCAATTTCATCGTTTGGTTTATGTTTTACACGCGTTTTAAATTTTATTGCCGAAATCGCTTTTTCTCGCCGAGATAAGCACGTTTTCTGAAATGCCGCTCTCCCGTCACTCTTGTTAAAGTGTTATGAAAAAAAAGGCTGTTGGGGGCTAGGGAGTATCGAGTTGATCTTTATACATGAAGAAATAACCAATTTCATCGTTTGGTTTATGTTTTACACGCGTTTTAAATTTTATTGCCGAAATCGCTTTTTCTCGCCGAGATAAGCACGTTTTCTGAAATGCCGCTCTCCCGTCACTCTGGTTAAAGTGTTATGAAAAAAAAGGCTGTTGGGGGCTAGGGAGTATCGAGTTGATCATTATACATGAAGAAATAACCAATTTCATCGTTTGGTTTATGTTTTACACGCGTTTTAAATTTTATTGCCGAAATCGCTTTTTCTCGCCGAGATAAGCACGTTTTCTGAAATGCCGCTCTCCCGTCACTCTGGTTAAAGTGTTATGAAAAAAAAGGCTGTTGGGGGCTAGGGAGTATCGAGTTGATCATTATACATGAAGAAATAACCAATTTCATCGTTTGGTTTATGTTTTACACGCGTTTTAAATTTTATTGCCGAAATCGCTTTTTCTCGCCGAGATAAGCACGTTTTCTGAAATGCCGCTCTCCCGTCACTCTGGTTAAAGTGTTATGAAAAAAAAGGCTGTTGGGGGCTAGGGAGTATCGAGTTGATCATTATACATGAAGAAATAACCAATTTCATCGTTTGGTTTATGTTTTACACGCGTTTTAAATTTTATTGCCGAAATCGCTTTTTCTCGCCGAGATAAGCACGTTTTCTGAAATGCCGCTCTCCCGTCACTCTGGTTAAAGTGTTATGAAAAAAAAGGCTGTTGGGGGCTAGGGAGTATCGAGTTGATCATTATACATGAAGAAATAACCAATTTCATCGTTTGGTTTATGTTTTACACGCGTTTTAAATTTTATTGCCGAAATCGCTTTTTCTCGCCGAGATAAGCACGTTTTCTGAAATGCCGCTCTCCCGTCACTCTGGTTAAAGTGTTATGAAAAAAAAGGCTGTTGGGGGCTAGGGAGTATCGAGTTGATCATTATACATGAAGAAATAACCAATTTCATCGTTTGGTTTATGTTTTACACGCGTTTTAAATTATATTGCCGAAATCGCTTTTTCTCGCCGAGATAAGCACGTTTTCTGAAATGCCGCTCTCCCGTCACTCTGGTTAAAGTGTTATGAAAAAAAAGGCTGTTGGGGGCTAGGGAGTATCGAGTTGATCATTATACATGAAGAAATAACCAATTTCATCGTTTGGTTTATGTTTTACACGCGTTTTAAATTTTATTGCCGAAATCGCTTTTTCTCGCCGAGATAAGCACGTTTTCTGAAATGCCGCTCTACCGTCACTCTGGTTAAAGTGTTATGAAAAAAAAGGCTGTTGGGGGCTAGGGAGTATCGAGTTGATCATTATACATGAAGAAATAACCAATTTCATCGTTTGGTTTATGTTTTACACGCGTTTTAAATTTTATTGCCGAAATCGCTTTTTCTCGCCGAGATAAGCACGTTTTCTGAAATGCCGCTCTCCCGTCACTCTGGTTAAAGTGTTATGAAAAAAAAGGCTGTTGGGGGCTAGGGAGTATCGAGTTGATCATTATACATGAAGAAATAACCAATTTCATCGTTTGGTTTATGTTTTACACGCGTTTTAAATTTTATTGCCGAAATCGCTTTTTCTCGCCGAGATAAGCACGTTTTCTGAAATGCCGCTCTCCCGTCACTCTGGTTAAAGTGTTATGAAAAAAAAGGCTGTTGGGGGCTAGGGAGTATCGAGTTGATCATTATACATGAAGAAATAACCAATTTCATCGTTTGGTTTATGTTTTACACGCGTTTTAAATTTTATTGCCGAAATCGCTTTTTCTCGCCGAGATAAGCACGTTTTCTGAAATGCCGCTCTCCCGTCACTCTGGTTAAAGTGTTATGAAAAAAAAGGCTGTTGGGGGCTAGGGAGTATCGAGTTAATCATTATACATGAAGAAATAACCAATTTCATCGTTTGGTTTATGTTTTACACGCGTTTTAAATTTTATTGCCGAAATCGCTTTTTCTCGCCGAGATAAGCACGTTTTCTGAAATGCCGCTCTCCCGTCACTCTGGTTAAAGTGTTATGAAAAAAAAGGCTGTTGGGGGCTAGGGAGTATCGAGTTGATCATTATACATAAAGAAATAACCAATTTCATCGTTTGGTTTATGTTTTACACGCGTTTTAAATTTTATTGCCGAAATCGCTTTTTCTCGCCGAGATAAGCACGTTTTCTGAAATGCCGCTCTCCCGTCACTCTGGTTAAAGTGTTATGAAAAAAAAGGCTGTTGGGGGCTAGGGAGTATCGAGTTGATCATTATACATGAAGAAATAACCAATTTCATCGTTTGGTTTATGTTTTACACGCGTTTTAAATTTTATTGCCGAAATCGCTTTTTCTCGCCGAGATAAGCACGTTTTCTGAAATGCCGCTCTCCCGTCACTCTTGTTAAAGTGTTATGAAAAAAAAGGCTGTTGGGGGCTAGGGAGTATCGAGTTGATCTTTATACATGAAGAAATAACCAATTTCATCGTTTGGTTTATGTTTTACACGCGTTTTAAATTTTATTGCCGAAATCGCTTTTTCTCGCCGAGATAAGCACGTTTTCTGAAATGCCGCTCTCCCGTCACTCTGGTTAAAGTGTTATGAAAAAAAAGGCTGTTGGGGGCTAGGGAGTATCGAGTTGATCATTATACATGAAGAAATAACCAATTTCATCGTTTGGTTTATGTTTTACACGCGTTTTAAATTTTATTGCCGAAATCGCTTTTTCTCGCCGAGATAAGCACGTTTTCTGAAATGCCGCTCTCCCGTCACTCTGGTTAAAGTGTTATGAAAAAAAAGGCTGTTGGGGGCTAGGGAGTATCGGGTTGATCATTATACATGAAGAAATAACCAATTTCATCGTTTGGTTTATGTTTTACACGCGTTTTAAATTTTATTGCCGAAATCGCTTTTTCTCGCCGAGATAAGCACGTTTTCTGAAATGCCGCTCTCCCGTCACTCTGGTTAAAGTGTTATGAAAAAAAAGGCTGTTGGGGGCTAGGGAGTATCGAGTTGATCATTATACATGAAGAAATAACCAATTTCATCGTTTGGTTTATGTTTTACACGCGTTTTAAATTTTATTGCCGAAATCGCTTTTTCTCGCCGAGATAAGCACGTTTTCTGAAATGCCGCTCTCCCGTCACTCTGGTTAAAGTGTTATGAAAAAAAAGGCTGTTGGGGGCTAGGGAGTATCGAGTTGATCATTATACATGAAGAAATAACCAATTTCATCGTTTGGTTTATGTTTTACACGCGTTTTAAATTTTATTGCCGAAATCGCTTTTTCTCGCCGAGATAAGCACGTTTTCTGAAATGCCGCTCTCCCGTCACTCTGGTTAAAGTGTTATGAAAAAAAAGGCTGTTGGGGGCTAGGGAGTATCGAGTTGATCATTATACATGAAGAAATAACCAATTTCATCGTTTGGTTTATGTTTTACACGCGTTTTAAATTATATTGCCGAAATCGCTTTTTCTCGCCGAGATAAGCACGTTTTCTGAAATGCCGCTCTCCCGTCACTCTGGTTAAAGTGTTATGAAAAAAAAGGCTGTTGGGGGCTAGGGAGTATCGAGTTGATCATTATACATGAAGAAATAACCAATTTCATCGTTTGGTTTATGTTTTACACGCGTTTTAAATTTTATTGCCGAAATCGCTTTTTCTCGCCGAGATAAGCACGTTTTCTGAAATGCCGCTCTCCCGTCACTCTGGTTAAAGTGTTATGAAAAAAAAGGCTGTTGGGGGCTAGGGAGTATCGAGTTGATCATTATACATGAAGAAATAACCAATTTCATCGTTTGGTTTATGTTTTACACGCGTTTTAAATTTTATTGCCGAAATCGCTTTTTCTCGCCGAGATAAGCACGTTTTCTGAAATGCCGCTCTCCCGTCACTCTGGTTAAAGTGTTATGAAAAAAAAGGCTGTTGGGGGCTAGGGAGTATCGAGTTGATCATTATACATGAAGAAATAACCAATTTCATCGTTTGGTTTATGTTTTACACGCGTTTTAAATTTTATTGCCGAAATCGCTTTTTCTCGCCGAGATAAGCACGTTTTCTGAAATGCCGCTCTCCCGTCACTCTGTTTAAAGTGTTATGAAAAAAAAGGCTGTTGGGGGCTAGGGAGTATCGAGTTGATCATTATACATGAAGAAATAACCAATTTCATCGTTTGGTTTATGTTTTACACGCGTTTTAAATTTTATTGCCGAAATCGCTTTTTCTCGCCGAGATAAGCACGTTTTCTGAAATGCCGCTCTCCCGTCACTCTGGTTAAAGTGTTATGAAAAAAAAGGCTGTTGGGGGCTAGGGAGTATCGAGTTGATCATTATACATGAAGAAATAACCAATTTCATCGTTTGGTTTATGTTTTACACGCGTTTTAAATTTTATTGCCGAAATCGCTTTTTCTCGCCGAGATAAGCACGTTTTCTGAAATGCCGCTCTCCCGTCACTCTGGTTAAAGTGTTATGAAAAAAAAGGCTGTTGGGGGCTAGGGAGTATCGAGTTGATCATTATACATGAAGAAATAACCAATTTCATCGTTTGGTTTATGTTTTACACGCGTTTTAAATTTTATTGCCGAAATCGCTTTTTCTCGCCGAGATAAGCACGTTTTCTGAAATGCCGCTCTCCCGTCACTCTGGTTAAAGTGTTATGAAAAAAAAGGCTGTTGGGGGCTAGGGAGTATCGAGTTGATCATTATACATGAAGAAATAACCAATTTCATCGTTTGGTTTATGTTTTACACGCGTTTTAAATTTTATTGCCGAAATCGCTTTTTCTCGCCGAGATAAGCACGTTTTCTGAAATGCCGCTCTCCCGTCACTCTGGTTAAAGTGTTATGAAAAAAAAGGCTGTTGGGGACTAGGGAGTATCGAGTTGATCATTATACATGAAGAAATAACCAATTTCATCGTTTGGTTTATGTTTTACACGCGTTTTAAATTTTATTGCCGAAATCGCTTTTTCTCGCCGAGATAAGCACGTTTTCTGAAATGCCGCTCTCCCGTCACTCTGGTTAAAGTGTTATGAAAAAAAAGGCTGTTGGGGGCTAGGGAGTATTGAGTTGATCATTATACATAAAGAAATAACCAATTTCATCGTTTGGTTTATGTTTTACACGCGTTTTAAATTTTATTGCCGAAATCGCTTTTTCTCGCCGAGATAAGCACGTTTTCTGAAATGCCGCTCTCCCGTCACTCTGGTTAAAGTGTTATGAAAAAAAAGGCTGTTGGGGGCTAGGGAGTATCGAGTTGATCTTTATACATGAAGAAATAACCAATTTCATCGTTTGGTTTATGTTTTACACGCGTTTTAAATTTTATTGCCGAAATCGCTTTTTCTCGCCGAGATAAGCACGTTTTCTGAAATGCCGCTCTCCCGTCACTCTGGTTAAAGTGTTATGAAGAAAAAGGCTGTTGGGGGCTAGGGAGTATCGAGTTGATCATTATACATGAAGAAATAACCAATTTCATCGTTTGGTTTATGTTTTACACGCGTTTTAAATTTTATTGCCGAAATCGCTTTTTCTCGCCGAGATAAGCACGTTTTCTGAAATGCCGCTCTCCCGTCACTCTGGTTAAAGTGTTATGAAAAAAAAGGCTGTTGGGGGCTAGGGAGTATCGAGTTGATCATTATACATGAAGAAATAACCAATTTCATCGTTTGGTTTATGTTTTACACGCGTTTTAAATTTTATTGCCGAAATCGCTTTTTCTCGCCGAGATAAGCACGTTTTCTGAAATGCCGCTCTCCCGTCACTCTGGTTAAAGTGTTATGAAAAAAAAGGCTGTTGGGGGCTAGGGAGTATCGAGTTGATCATTATACATGAAGAAATAACCAATTTCATCGTTTGGTTTATGTTTTACACGCGTTTTAAATTTTATTGCCGAAATCGCTTTTTCTCGCCGAGATAAGCACGTTTTCTGAAATGCCGCTCTCCCGTCACTCTGGTTAAAGTGTTATGAAAAAAAAGGCTGTTGGGGGCTAGGGAGTATCGAGTTGATCATTATACATGAAGAAATAACCAATTTCATCGTTTGGTTTATGTTTTACACGCGTTTTAAATTTTATTGCCGAAATCGCTTTTTCTCGCCGAGATAAGCACGTTTTCTGAAATGCCGCTCTCCCGTCACTCTGGTTAAAGTGTTATGAAAAAAAAAGGCTGTTGGGGGCTAGGGAGTATCGAGTTGATCATTATACATGAAGAAATAACCAATTTCATCGTTTGGTTTATGTTTTACACGCGTTTTAAATTTTATTGCCGAAATCGCTTTTTCTCGCCGAGATAAGCACGTTTTCTGAAATGCCGCTCTCCCGTCACTCTGGTTAAAGTGTTATGAAAAAAAAGGCTGTTGGGGGCTAGGGAGTATCGAGTTGATCATTATACATGAAGAAATAACCAATTTCATCGTTTGGTTTATGTTTTACACGCGTTTTAAATTTTATTGCCGAAATCGCTTTTTCTCGCCGAGATAAGCACGTTTTCTGAAATGCCGCTCTCCCGTCACTCTGGTTAAAGTGTTATGAAAAAAAAGGCTGTTGGGGGCTAGGGAGTATCGAGTTGATCATTATACATGAAGAAATAACCAATTTCATCGTTTGGTTTATGTTTTACACGCGTTTTAAATTTTATTGCCGAAATCGCTTTTTCTCGCCGAGATAAGCACGTTTTCTGAAATGCCGCTCTCCCGTCACTCTGGTTAAAGTGTTATGAAAAAAAAGGCTGTTGGGGGCTAGGGAGTATCGAGTTGATCATTATACATGAAGAAATAACCAATTTCATCGTTTGGTTTATGTTTTACACGCGTTTTAAATTTTATTGCCGAAATCGCTTTTTCTCGCCGAGATAAGCACGTTTTCTGAAATGCCGCTCTCCCGTCACTCTGGTTAAAGTGTTATGAAAAAAAAGGCTGTTGGGGGCTAGGGAGTATCGAGTTGATCATTATACATGAAGAAATAACCAATTTCATCGTTTGGTTTATGTTTTACACGCGTTTTAAATTTTATTGCCGAAATCGCTTTTTCTCGCCGAGATAAGCACGTTTTCTGAAATGCCGCTCTCCCGTCACTCTGGTTAAAGTGTTATGAAAAAAAAGGCTGTTGGGGGCTAGGGAGTATCGAGTTGATCATTATACATGAAGAAATAACCAATTTCATCGTTTGGTTTATGTTTTACACGCGTTTTAAATTTTATTGCCGAAATCGCTTTTTCTCGCCGAGATAAGCACGTTTTCTGAAATGCCGCTCTCCCGTCACTCTGGTTAAAGTGTTATGAAAAAAAAGGCTGTTGGGGGCTAGGGAGTATCGAGTTGATCATTATACATGAAGAAATAACCAATTTCATCGTTTGGTTTATGTTTTACACGCGTTTTAAATTTTATTGCCGAAATCGCTTTTTCTCGCCGAGATAAGCACGTTTTCTGAAATGCCGCTCTCCCGTCACTCTGGTTAAAGTGTTATGAAAAAAAAGGCTGTTGGGGGCTAGGGAGTATCGAGTTGATCATTATACATGAAGAAATAACCAATTTCATCGTTTGGTTTATGTTTTACACGCGTTTTAAATTTTATTGCCGAAATCGCTTTTTCTCGCCGAGATAAGCACGTTTTCTGAAATGCCGCTCTCCCGTCACTCTGGTTAAAGTGTTATGAAAAAAAAGGCTGTTGGGGGCTAGGGAGTATCGAGTTGATCATTATACATGAAGAAATAACCAATTTCATCGTTTGGTTTATGTTTTACACGCGTTTTAAATTTTATTGCCGAAATCGCTTTTTCTCGCCGAGATAAGCACGTTTTCTGAAATGCCGCTCTCCCGTCACTCTGGTTAAAGTGTTATGAAAAAAAAGGCTGTTGGGGGCTAGGGAGTATCGAGTTGATCATTATACATGAAGAAATAACCAATTTCATCGTTTGGTTTATGTTTTACACGCGTTTTAAATTTTATTGCCGAAATCGCTTTTTCTCGCCGAGATAAGCACGTTTTCTGAAATGCCGCTCTCCCGTCACTCTGGTTAAAGTGTTATGAAAAAAAAGGCTGTTGGGGGCTAGGGAGTATCGAGTTGATCATTATACATGAAGAAATAACCAATTTCATCGTTTGGTTTATGTTTTACACGCGTTTTAAATTTTATTGCCGAAATCGCTTTTTCTCGCCGAGATAAGCACGTTTTCTGAAATGCCGCTCTCCCGTCACTCTGGTTAAAGTGTTATGAAAAAAAAGGCTGTTGGGGGCTAGGGAGTATCGAGTTGATCATTATACATGAAGAAATAACCAATTTCATCGTTTGGTTTATGTTTTACACGCGTTTTAAATTTTATTGCCGAAATCGCTTTTTCTCGCCGAGATAAGCACGTTTTCTGAAATGCCGCTCTCCCGTCACTCTGGTTAAAGTGTTATGAAAAAAAAGGCTGTTGGGGGCTAGGGAGTATCGAGTTGATCATTATACATGAAGAAATAACCAATTTCATCGTTTGGTTTATGTTTTACACGCGTTTTAAATTTTATTGCCGAAATCGCTTTTTCTCGCCGAGATAAGCACGTTTTCTGAAATGCCGCTCTCCCGTCACTCTGGTTAAAGTGTTATGAAAAAAAAGGCTGTTGGGGGCTAGGGAGTATCGAGTTGATCATTATACATGAAGAAATAACCAATTTCATCGTTTGGTTTATGTTTTACACGCGTTTTAAATTTTATTGCCGAAATCGCTTTTTCTCGCCGAGATAAGCACGTTTTCTGAAATGCCGCTCTCCCGTCACTCTGGTTAAAGTGTTATGAAAAAAAAGGCTGTTGGGGGCTAGGGAGTATCGAGTTGATCATTATACATGAAGAAATAACCAATTTCATCGTTTGGTTTATGTTTTACACGCGTTTTAAATTTTATTGCCGAAATCGCTTTTTCTCGCCGAGATAAGCACGTTTTCTGAAATGCCGCTCTCCCGTCACTCTGGTTAAAGTGTTATGAAAAAAAAGGCTGTTGGGGGCTAGGGAGTATCGAGTTGATCATTATACATGAAGAAATAACCAATTTCATCGTTTGGTTTATGTTTTACACGCGTTTTAAATTTTATTGCCGAAATCGCTTTTTCTCGCCGAGATAAGCACGTTTTCTGAAATGCCGCTCTCCCGTCACTCTGGTTAAAGTGTTATGAAAAAAAAGGCTGTTGGGGGCTAGGGAGTATCGAGTTGATCATTATACATGAAGAAATAACCAATTTCATCGTTTGGTTTATGTTTTACACGCGTTTTAAATTTTATTGCCGAAATCGCTTTTTCTCGCCGAGATAAGCACGTTTTCTGAAATGCCGCTCTCCCGTCACTCTGGTTAAAGTGTTATGAAAAAAAAGGCTGTTGGGGGCTAGGGAGTATCGAGTTGATCATTATACATGAAGAAATAACCAATTTCATCGTTTGGTTTATGTTTTACACGCGTTTTAAATTTTATTGCCGAAATCGCTTTTTCTCGCCGAGATAAGCACGTTTTCTGAAATGCCGCTCTCCCGTCACTCTGGTTAAAGTGTTATGAAAAAAAAGGCTGTTGGGGGCTAGGGAGTATCGAGTTGATCATTATACATGAAGAAATAACCAATTTCATCGTTTGGTTTATGTTTTACACGCGTTTTAAATTTTATTGCCGAAATCGCTTTTTCTCGCCGAGATAAGCACGTTTTCTGAAATGCCGCTCTCCCGTCACTCTGGTTAAAGTGTTATGAAAAAAAAGGCTGTTGGGGGCTAGGGAGTATCGAGTTGATCATTATACATGAAGAAATAACCAATTTCATCGTTTGGTTTATGTTTTACACGCGTTTTAAATTTTATTGCCGAAATCGCTTTTTCTCGCCGAGATAAGCACGTTTTCTGAAATGCCGCTCTCCCGTCACTCTGGTTAAAGTGTTATGAAAAAAAAGGCTGTTGGGGGCTAGGGAGTATCGAGTTGATCATTATACATGAAGAAATAACCAATTTCATCGTTTGGTTTATGTTTTACACGCGTTTTAAATTTTATTGCCGAAATCGCTTTTTCTCGCCGAGATAAGCACGTTTTCTGAAATGCCGCTCTCCCGTCACTCTGGTTAAAGTGTTATGAAAAAAAAGGCTGTTGGGGGCTAGGGAGTATCGAGTTGATCATTATACATGAAGAAATAACCAATTTCATCGTTTGGTTTATGTTTTACACGCGTTTTAAATTTTATTGCCGAAATCGCTTTTTCTCGCCGAGATAAGCACGTTTTCTGAAATGCCGCTCTCCCGTCACTCTGGTTAAAGTGTTATGAAAAAAAAGGCTGTTGGGGGCTAGGGAGTATCGAGTTGATCATTATACATGAAGAAATAACCAATTTCATCGTTTGGTTTATGTTTTACACGCGTTTTAAATTTTATTGCCGAAATCGCTTTTTCTCGCCGAGATAAGCACGTTTTCTGAAATGCCGCTCTCCCGTCACTCTGGTTAAAGTGTTATGAAAAAAAAGGCTGTTGGGGGCTAGGGAGTATCGAGTTGATCATTATACATGAAGAAATAACCAATTTCATCGTTTGGTTTATGTTTTACACGCGTTTTAAATTTTATTGCCGAAATCGCTTTTTCTCGCCGAGATAAGCACGTTTTCTGAAATGCCGCTCTCCCGTCACTCTGGTTAAAGTGTTATGAAAAAAAAGGCTGTTGGGGGCTAGGGAGTATCGAGTTGATCATTATACATGAAGAAATAACCAATTTCATCGTTTGGTTTATGTTTTACACGCGTTTTAAATTTTATTGCCGAAATCGCTTTTTCTCGCCGAGATAAGCACGTTTTCTGAAATGCCGCTCTCCCGTCACTCTGGTTAAAGTGTTATGAAAAAAAAGGCTGTTGGGGGCTAGGGAGTATCGAGTTGATCATTATACATGAAGAAATAACCAATTTCATCGTTTGGTTTATGTTTTACACGCGTTTTAAATTTTATTGCCGAAATCGCTTTTTCTCGCCGAGATAAGCACGTTTTCTGAAATGCCGCTCTCCCGTCACTCTGGTTAAAGTGTTATGAAAAAAAAGGCTGTTGGGGGCTAGGGAGTATCGAGTTGATCATTATACATGAAGAAATAACCAATTTCATCGTTTGGTTTATGTTTTACACGCGTTTTAAATTTTATTGCCGAAATCGCTTTTTCTCGCCGAGATAAGCACGTTTTCTGAAATGCCGCTCTCCCGTCACTCTGGTTAAAGTGTTATGAAAAAAAAGGCTGTTGGGGGCTAGGGAGTATCGAGTTGATCATTATACATGAAGAAATAACCAATTTCATCGTTTGGTTTATGTTTTACACGCGTTTTAAATTTTATTGCCGAAATCGCTTTTTCTCGCCGAGATAAGCACGTTTTCTGAAATGCCGCTCTCCCGTCACTCTGGTTAAAGTGTTATGAAAAAAAAGGCTGTTGGGGGCTAGGGAGTATCGAGTTGATCATTATACATGAAGAAATAACCAATTTCATCGTTTGGTTTATGTTTTACACGCGTTTTAAATTTTATTGCCGAAATCGCTTTTTCTCGCCGAGATAAGCACGTTTTCTGAAATGCCGCTCTCCCGTCACTCTGGTTAAAGTGTTATGAAAAAAAAGGCTGTTGGGGGCTAGGGAGTATCGAGTTGATCATTATACATGAAGAAATAACCAATTTCATCGTTTGGTTTATGTTTTACACGCGTTTTAAATTTTATTGCCGAAATCGCTTTTTCTCGCCGAGATAAGCACGTTTTCTGAAATGCCGCTCTCCCGTCACTCTGGTTAAAGTGTTATGAAAAAAAAGGCTGTTGGGGGCTAGGGAGTATCGAGTTGATCATTATACATGAAGAAATAACCAATTTCATCGTTTGGTTTATGTTTTACACGCGTTTTAAATTTTATTGCCGAAATCGCTTTTTCTCGCCGAGATAAGCACGTTTTCTGAAATGCCGCTCTCCCGTCACTCTGGTTAAAGTGTTATGAAAAAAAAGGCTGTTGGGGGCTAGGGAGTATCGAGTTGATCATTATACATGAAGAAATAACCAATTTCATCGTTTGGTTTATGTTTTACACGCGTTTTAAATTTTATTGCCGAAATCGCTTTTTCTCGCCGAGATAAGCACGTTTTCTGAAATGCCGCTCTCCCGTCACTCTGGTTAAAGTGTTATGAAAAAAAAGGCTGTTGGGGGCTAGGGAGTATCGAGTTGATCATTATACATAAAGAAATAACCAATTTCATCGTTTGGTTTATGTTTTACACGCGTTTTAAATTTTATTGCCGAAATCGCTTTTTCTCGCCGAGATAAGCACGTTTTCTGAAATGCCGCTCTCCCGTCACTCTGGTTAAAGTGTTATGAAAAAAAAGGCTGTTGGGGGCTAGGGAGTATCGAGTTGATCATTATACATGAAGAAATAACCAATTTCATCGTTTGGTTTATGTTTTACACGCGTTTTAAATTTTATTGCCGAAATCGCTTTTTCTCGCCGAGATAAGCACGTTTTCTGAAATGCCGCTCTCCCGTCACTCTGGTTAAAGTGTTATGAAAAAAAAGGCTGTTGGGGGCTAGGGAGTATCGAGTTGATCATTATACATGAAGAAATAACCAATTTCATCGTTTGGTTTATGTTTTACACGCGTTTTAAATTTTATTGCCGAAATCGCTTTTTCTCGCCGAGATAAGCACGTTTTCTGAAATGCCGCTCTCCCGTCACTCTGGTTAAAGTGTTATGAAAAAAAAGGCTGTTGGGGGCTAGGGAGTATCGAGTTGATCATTATACATGAAGAAATAACCAATTTCATCGTTTGGTTTATGTTTTACACGCGTTTTAAATTTTATTGCCGAAATCGCTTTTTCTCGCCGAGATAAGCACGTTTTCTGAAATGCCGCTCTCCCGTCACTCTGGTTAAAGTGTTATGAAAAAAAAGGCTGTTGGGGGCTAGGGAGTATCGAGTTGATCATTATACATGAAGAAATAACCAATTTCATCGTTTGGTTTATGTTTTACACGCGTTTTAAATTTTATTGCCGAAATCGCTTTTTCTCGCCGAGATAAGCACGTTTTCTGAAATGCCGCTCTCCCGTCACTCTGGTTAAAGTGTTATGAAAAAAAAGGCTGTTGGGGGCTAGGGAGTATCGAGTTGATCATTATACATGAAGAAATAACCAATTTCATCGTTTGGTTTATGTTTTACACGCGTTTTAAATTTTATTGCCGAAATCGCTTTTTCTCGCCGAGATAAGCACGTTTTCTGAAATGCCGCTCTCCCGTCACTCTGGTTAAAGTGTTATGAAAAAAAAGGCTGTTGGGGGCTAGGGAGTATCGAGTTGATCATTATACATGAAGAAATAACCAATTTCATCGTTTGGTTTATGTTTTACACGCGTTTTAAATTTTATTGCCGAAATCGCTTTTTCTCGCCGAGATAAGCACGTTTTCTGAAATGCCGCTCTCCCGTCACTCTGGTTAAAGTGTTATGAAAAAAAAGGCTGTTGGGGGCTAGGGAGTATCGAGTTGATCATTATACATGAAGAAATAACCAATTTCATCGTTTGGTTTATGTTTTACACGCGTTTTAAATTTTATTGCCGAAATCGCTTTTTCTCGCCGAGATAAGCACGTTTTCTGAAATGCCGCTCTCCCGTCACTCTGGTTAAAGTGTTATGAAAAAAAAGGCTGTTGGGGGCTAGGGAGTATCGAGTTGATCATTATACATGAAGAAATAACCAATTTCATCGTTTGGTTTATGTTTTACACGCGTTTTAAATTTTATTGCCGAAATCGCTTTTTCTCGCCGAGATAAGCACGTTTTCTGAAATGCCGCTCTCCCGTCACTCTGGTTAAAGTGTTATGAAAAAAAAGGCTGTTGGGGGCTAGGGAGTATCGAGTTGATCATTATACATGAAGAAATAACCAATTTCATCGTTTGGTTTATGTTTTACACGCGTTTTAAATTTTATTGCCGAAATCGCTTTTTCTCGCCGAGATAAGCACGTTTTCTGAAATGCCGCTCTCCCGTCACTCTGGTTAAAGTGTTATGAAAAAAAAGGCTGTTGGGGGCTAGGGAGTATCGAGTTGATCATTATACATGAAGAAATAACCAATTTCATCGTTTGGTTTATGTTTTACACGCGTTTTAAATTTTATTGCCGAAATCGCTTTTTCTCGCCGAGATAAGCACGTTTTCTGAAATGCCGCTCTCCCGTCACTCTGGTTAAAGTGTTATGAAAAAAAAGGCTGTTGGGGGCTAGGGAGTATCGAGTTGATCATTATACATGAAGAAATAACCAATTTCATCGTTTGGTTTATGTTTTACACGCGTTTTAAATTTTATTGCCGAAATCGCTTTTTCTCGCCGAGATAAGCACGTTTTCTGAAATGCCGCTCTCCCGTCACTCTGGTTAAAGTGTTATGAAAAAAAAGGCTGTTGGGGGCTAGGGAGTATCGAGTTGATCATTATACATGAAGAAATAACCAATTTCATCGTTTGGTTTATGTTTTACACGCGTTTTAAATTTTATTGCCGAAATCGCTTTTTCTCGCCGAGATAAGCACGTTTTCTGAAATGCCGCTCTCCCGTCACTCTGGTTAAAGTGTTATGAAAAAAAAGGCTGTTGGGGGCTAGGGAGTATCGAGTTGATCATTATACATGAAGAAATAACCAATTTCATCGTTTGGTTTATGTTTTACACGCGTTTTAAATTTTATTGCCGAAATCGCTTTTTCTCGCCGAGATAAGCACGTTTTCTGAAATGCCGCTCTCCCGTCACTCTGGTTAAAGTGTTATGAAAAAAAAGGCTGTTGGGGGCTAGGGAGTATCGAGTTGATCATTATACATGAAGAAATAACCAATTTCATCGTTTGGTTTATGTTTTACACGCGTTTTAAATTTTATTGCCGAAATCGCTTTTTCTCGCCGAGATAAGCACGTTTTCTGAAATGCCGCTCTCCCGTCACTCTGGTTAAAGTGTTATGAAAAAAAAGGCTGTTGGGGGCTAGGGAGTATCGAGTTGATCATTATACATGAAGAAATAACCAATTTCATCGTTTGGTTTATGTTTTACACGCGTTTTAAATTTTATTGCCGAAATCGCTTTTTCTCGCCGAGATAAGCACGTTTTCTGAAATGCCGCTCTCCCGTCACTCTGGTTAAAGTGTTATGAAAAAAAAGGCTGTTGGGGGCTAGGGAGTATCGAGTTGATCATTATACATGAAGAAATAACCAATTTCATCGTTTGGTTTATGTTTTACACGCGTTTTAAATTTTATTGCCGAAATCGCTTTTTCTCGCCGAGATAAGCACGTTTTCTGAAATGCCGCTCTCCCGTCACTCTGGTTAAAGTGTTATGAAAAAAAAGGCTGTTGGGGGCTAGGGAGTATCGAGTTGATCATTATACATGAAGAAATAACCAATTTCATCGTTTGGTTTATGTTTTACACGCGTTTTAAATTTTATTGCCGAAATCGCTTTTTCTCGCCGAGATAAGCACGTTTTCTGAAATGCCGCTCTCCCGTCACTCTGGTTAAAGTGTTATGAAAAAAAAGGCTGTTGGGGGCTAGGGAGTATCGAGTTGATCATTATACATGAAGAAATAACCAATTTCATCGTTTGGTTTATGTTTTACACGCGTTTTAAATTTTATTGCCGAAATCGCTTTTTCTCGCCGAGATAAGCACGTTTTCTGAAATGCCGCTCTCCCGTCACTCTGGTTAAAGTGTTATGAAAAAAAAGGCTGTTGGGGGCTAGGGAGTATCGAGTTGATCATTATACATGAAGAAATAACCAATTTCATCGTTTGGTTTATGTTTTACACGCGTTTTAAATTTTATTGCCGAAATCGCTTTTTCTCGCCGAGATAAGCACGTTTTCTGAAATGCCGCTCTCCCGTCACTCTGGTTAAAGTGTTATGAAAAAAAAGGCTGTTGGGGGCTAGGGAGTATCGAGTTGATCATTATACATGAAGAAATAACCAATTTCATCGTTTGGTTTATGTTTTACACGCGTTTTAAATTTTATTGCCGAAATCGCTTTTTCTCGCCGAGATAAGCACGTTTTCTGAAATGCCGCTCTCCCGTCACTCTGGTTAAAGTGTTATGAAAAAAAAGGCTGTTGGGGGCTAGGGAGTATCGAGTTGATCATTATACATGAAGAAATAACCAATTTCATCGTTTGGTTTATGTTTTACACGCGTTTTAAATTTTATTGCCGAAATCGCTTTTTCTCGCCGAGATAAGCACGTTTTCTGAAATGCCGCTCTCCCGTCACTCTGGTTAAAGTGTTATGAAAAAAAAGGCTGTTGGGGGCTAGGGAGTATCGAGTTGATCATTATACATGAAGAAATAACCAATTTCATCGTTTGGTTTATGTTTTACACGCGTTTTAAATTTTATTGCCGAAATCGCTTTTTCTCGCCGAGATAAGCACGTTTTCTGAAATGCCGCTCTCCCGTCACTCTGGTTAAAGTGTTATGAAAAAAAAGGCTGTTGGGGGCTAGGGAGTATCGAGTTGATCATTATACATGAAGAAATAACCAATTTCATCGTTTGGTTTATGTTTTACACGCGTTTTAAATTTTATTGCCGAAATCGCTTTTTCTCGCCGAGATAAGCACGTTTTCTGAAATGCCGCTCTCCCGTCACTCTGGTTAAAGTGTTATGAAAAAAAAGGCTGTTGGGGGCTAGGGAGTATCGAGTTGATCATTATACATGAAGAAATAACCAATTTCATCGTTTGGTTTATGTTTTACACGCGTTTTAAATTTTATTGCCGAAATCGCTTTTTCTCGCCGAGATAAGCACGTTTTCTGAAATGCCGCTCTCCCGTCACTCTGGTTAAAGTGTTATGAAAAAAAAGGCTGTTGGGGGCTAGGGAGTATCGAGTTGATCATTATACATGAAGAAATAACCAATTTCATCGTTTGGTTTATGTTTTACACGCGTTTTAAATTTTATTGCCGAAATCGCTTTTTCTCGCCGAGATAAGCACGTTTTCTGAAATGCCGCTCTCCCGTCACTCTGGTTAAAGTGTTATGAAAAAAAAGGCTGTTGGGGGCTAGGGAGTATCGAGTTGATCATTATACATGAAGAAATAACCAATTTCATCGTTTGGTTTATGTTTTACACGCGTTTTAAATTTTATTGCCGAAATCGCTTTTTCTCGCCGAGATAAGCACGTTTTCTGAAATGCCGCTCTCCCGTCACTCTGGTTAAAGTGTTATGAAAAAAAAGGCTGTTGGGGGCTAGGGAGTATCGAGTTGATCATTATACATGAAGAAATAACCAATTTCATCGTTTGGTTTATGTTTTACACGCGTTTTAAATTTTATTGCCGAAATCGCTTTTTCTCGCCGAGATAAGCACGTTTTCTGAAATGCCGCTCTCCCGTCACTCTGGTTAAAGTGTTATGAAAAAAAAGGCTGTTGGGGGCTAGGGAGTATCGAGTTGATCATTATACATGAAGAAATAACCAATTTCATCGTTTGGTTTATGTTTTACACGCGTTTTAAATTTTATTGCCGAAATCGCTTTTTCTCGCCGAGATAAGCACGTTTTCTGAAATGCCGCTCTCCCGTCACTCTGGTTAAAGTGTTATGAAAAAAAAGGCTGTTGGGGGCTAGGGAGTATCGAGTTGATCATTATACATGAAGAAATAACCAATTTCATCGTTTGGTTTATGTTTTACACGCGTTTTAAATTTTATTGCCGAAATCGCTTTTTCTCGCCGAGATAAGCACGTTTTCTGAAATGCCGCTCTCCCGTCACTCTGGTTAAAGTGTTATGAAAAAAAAGGCTGTTGGGGGCTAGGGAGTATCGAGTTGATCATTATACATGAAGAAATAACCAATTTCATCGTTTGGTTTATGTTTTACACGCGTTTTAAATTTTATTGCCGAAATCGCTTTTTCTCGCCGAGATAAGCACGTTTTCTGAAATGCCGCTCTCCCGTCACTCTGGTTAAAGTGTTATGAAAAAAAAGGCTGTTGGGGGCTAGGGAGTATCGAGTTGATCATTATACATGAAGAAATAACCAATTTCATCGTTTGGTTTATGTTTTACACGCGTTTTAAATTTTATTGCCGAAATCGCTTTTTCTCGCCGAGATAAGCACGTTTTCTGAAATGCCGCTCTCCCGTCACTCTGGTTAAAGTGTTATGAAAAAAAAGGCTGTTGGGGGCTAGGGAGTATCGAGTTGATCATTATACATGAAGAAATAACCAATTTCATCGTTTGGTTTATGTTTTACACGCGTTTTAAATTTTATTGCCGAAATCGCTTTTTTCTCGCCGAGATAAGCACGTTTTCTGAAATGCCGCTCTCCCGTCACTCTGGTTAAAGTGTTATGAAAAAAAAGGCTGTTGGGGGCTAGGGAGTATCGAGTTGATCATTATACATGAAGAAATAACCAATTTCATCGTTTGGTTTATGTTTTACACGCGTTTTAAATTTTATTGCCGAAATCGCTTTTTCTCGCCGAGATAAGCACGTTTTCTGAAATGCCGCTCTCCCGTCACTCTGGTTAAAGTGTTATGAAAAAAAAGGCTGTTGGGGGCTAGGGAGTATCGAGTTGATCATTATACATGAAGAAATAACCAATTTCATCGTTTGGTTTATGTTTTACACGCGTTTTAAATTTTATTGCCGAAATCGCTTTTTCTCGCCGAGATAAGCACGTTTTCTGAAATGCCGCTCTCCCGTCACTCTGGTTAAAGTGTTATGAAAAAAAAGGCTGTTGGGGGCTAGGGAGTATCGAGTTGATCATTATACATGAAGAAATAACCAATTTCATCGTTTGGTTTATGTTTTACACGCGTTTTAAATTTTATTGCCGAAATCGCTTTTTCTCGCCGAGATAAGCACGTTTTCTGAAATGCCGCTCTCCCGTCACTCTGGTTAAAGTGTTATGAAAAAAAAGGCTGTTGGGGGCTAGGGAGTATCGAGTTGATCATTATACATGAAGAAATAACAATTTCATCGTTTGGTTTATGTTTTACACGCGTTTTAAATTTTATTGCCGAAATCGCTTTTTCTCGCCGAGATAAGCGCGTTTTCTGAAATGCCGCTCTCCCGTCACTCTGGTTAAAGTGTTATGAAAAAAAAGGCTGTTGGGGGCTAGGGAGTATCGAGTTGATCATTATACATGAAGAAATAACCAATTTCATCGTTTGGTTTATGTTTTACACGCGTTTTAAATTTTATTGCCGAAATCGCTTTTTCTCGCCGAGATAAGCACGTTTTCTGAAATGCCGCTCTCCCGTCACTCTGGTTAAAGTGTTATGAAAAAAAAGGCTGTTGGGGGCTAGGGGAGTATCGAGTTGATCATTATACATGAAGAAATAACCAATTTCATCGTTTGGTTTATGTTTTACACGCGTTTTAAATTTTATTGCCGAAATCGCTTTTTCTCGCCGAGATAAGCACGTTTTCTGAAATGCCGCTCTCCCGTCACTCTGGTTAAAGTGTTATGAAAAAAAAGGCTGTTGGGGGCTAGGGAGTATCGAGTTGATCATTATACATGAAGAAATAACCAATTTCATCGTTTGGTTTATGTTTTACACGCGTTTTAAATTTTATTGCCGAAATCGCTTTTTCTCGCCGAGATAAGCACGTTTTCTGAAATGCCGCTCTCCCGTCACTCTGGTTAAAGTGTTATGAAAAAAAAGGCTGTTGGGGGCTAGGGAGTATCGAGTTGATCATTATACATGAAGAAATAACCAATTTCATCGTTTGGTTTATGTTTTACACGCGTTTTAAATTTTATTGCCGAAATCGCTTTTTCTCGCCGAGATAAGCACGTTTTCTGAAATGCCGCTCTCCCGTCACTCTGGTTAAAGTGTTATGAAAAAAAAGGCTATTGGGGGCTAGGGAGTATCGAGTTGATCATTATACATGAAGAAATAACCAATTTCATCGTTTGGTTTATGTTTTACACGCGTTTTAAATTTTATTGCCGAAATCGCTTTTTCTCGCCGAGATAAGCACGTTTTCTGAAATGCCGCTCTCCCGTCACTCTGGTTAAAGTGTTATGAAAAAAAAGGCTGTTGGGGGCTAGGGAGTATCGAGTTGATCATTATACATGAAGAAATAACCAATTTCATCGTTTGGTTTATGTTTTACACGCGTTTTAAATTTTATTGCCGAAATCGCTTTTTCTCGCCGAGATAAGCACGTTTTCTGAAATGCCGCTCTCCCGTCACTCTGGTTAAAGTGTTATGAAAAAAAAGGCTGTTGGGGGCTAGGGAGTATCGAGTTGATCATTATACATGAAGAAATAACCAATTTCATCGTTTGGTTTATGTTTTACACGCGTTTTAAATTTTATTGCCGAAATCGCTTTTTCTCGCCGAGATAAGCACGTTTCTGAAATGCCGCTCTCCCGTCACTCTGGTTAAAGTGTTATGAAAAAAAAGGCTGTTGGGGGCTAGGGAGTATCGAGTTGATCATTATACATAAAGAAATAACCAATTTCATCGTTTGGTTTATGTTTTACACGCGTTTTAAATTTTATTGCCGAAATCGCTTTTTCTCGCCGAGATAAGCACGTTTTCTGAAATGCCGCTCTCCCGTCACTCTGGTTAAAGTGTTATGAAAAAAAAGGCTGTTGGGGGCTAGGGAGTATCGAGTTGATCATTATACATGAAGAAATAACCAATTTCATCGTTTGGTTTATGTTTTACACGCGTTTTAAATTTTATTGCTCGAAATCGCTTTTTCTCGCCGAGATAAGCACGTTTTCTGAAATGCCGCTCTCCCGTCACTCTGGTTAAAGTGTTATGAAAAAAAAGGCTGTTGGGGGCTAGGGAGTATCGAGTTGATCATTATACATGAAGAAATAACCAATTTCATCGTTTGGTTTATGTTTTACACGCGTTTTAAATTTTATTGCCGAAATCGCTTTTTCTCGCCGAGATAAGCACGTTTTCTGAAATGCCGCTCTCCCGTCACTCTGGTTAAAGTGTTATGAAAAAAAAGGCTGTTGGGGGCTAGGGAGTATCGAGTTGATCATTATACATGAAGAAATAACCAATTTCATCGTTTGGTTTATGTTT
>NW_028232302.1:47500-58210 GCF_054491065.1 Syngnathus leptorhynchus | reverse complement strand
CTCCACACTTCCATAGGCAGGGAGGGTGCTGGAGCTCCACACTTCCATAGGCAGGGAGGGTGCTGGAGCTCCACACTTCCATAGGCAGGGAGGGTGCTGGCACATCCACACTTCCAGCCACGGAGCATGCTGGCACTTCCACCTTGCTTGCTAAGTCGGCGTGATCTTGCCCAAAAAGTCCCTCCTCACCTCCAGCTGGAAGTGGAAAAAAATCATCCACCTGCTTGGCCGAGGTTCTGGAAGCCAGCAGCTCGCAGAATGTTGCCAAAGTTTCACTGGAAGGAAAAGAAAAGAGAAGACCGAGTGCGCATTTCACCTACCGCTGAATGTCCACAAGAGGGAAGTGTCACTCCGTCGCAGAATCTGCGCCGACGCACTCGGCACCCTTCGAATTTATGGTGCCGGTGCGGGTGTTCTGGGTGCAAAAAGGCCGCCCAAGTGGTAGAAAAAAATCAGACTTCGTCTCTTAGGTCGAAATTAATGCCAAGTTTTGAAATGCGCTGGCAGGGGTGGACCAGGGCCCGTTACAAGTGCTTAGCCGAGGTCCTGGAAGCCTAACCCGGCGTGATCTTGTGCAAAAAGCCGCTGCTGAGCTCCAGCTGGAAGTGGAAAAAGAACCGGGCTGGATAAACAAAAGAACCGGGCGACCCGTTAGAAGTGCTTAGCCGAGTTCCTGGAAGCCTAACCCGGCGTGATCTTGTGCAAAAAGCCGCTGCTGAGCTCCAGCTGGAAGTGTAAAAAGAACCGGGCTGGTTCAAAAAAAGAACCGGGCGGCCCGGTAAAATTGCTTAGCCGGGGCTCTGGAAGCCTAACCCGGCGTGATCTTGTGCAAAAAGCCGCTCCCGAGCTCCAGCTGGAAGTGTAAAAAGAACCAGGCTGGATAAAAAAAGAACCGGGCTGGATCAAAAAAGAACCGGGCGACCCGTTAAAATTGCTTAGCCGAGGTCCTGGAAGCCTAACCCGGCGTGATCTTGTGCAAAAAGCCGCTCCCGAGCTCCAGCTGGAAGTGTAAAAAGAACCGGGCTGGATAAAAAAAAGAACCGGGCTGGATCAAAAAAGAACCGGGCGACCCGTTAAAATTGCTGAGCCGAGGTCCTGGAAGCCTAACACGGCGTGATCTTGTGCAAAAAGCCGCTCCCGAGCTCCAGCTGGAAGTGTAAAAAGAACCGGGCTGGATAAAAAAAAGAACCGGGCTGGATCAAAAAAAGAACCGGGCGACCCGTTAAAATTGCTTAGCCGAGGTCCTGGAAGCCTAACACGGCGTGATCTTGTGCAAAAAGCCGCTGCCGAGCTCCAGCTGGAAGTGTAAAAAGAACCGGGCTGGATAAAAAAAGAACCGGGCTGGATCAAAAAAAGAACCGGGCGACCCGTTAAAATTGCTTAGCCGAGGTCCTGGAAGCCTAACACGGCGTGATCTTGTGCAAAAAGCCGCTCCCGAGCTCCAGCTGGAAGTGTAAAAAGAACCGGGCTGGATAAAAAAAGAACCGGGCTGGATCAAAAAAGAACCGGGCGACCCGTTAAAATTGCTTAGCCGAGGTCCTGGAAGCCTAACCCGGCGTGATCTTGTGCAAAAAGCCGCTCCCGAGCTCCAGCTGGAAGTGTAAAAAGAACCGGGCTGGATAAAAAAAAGAACCGGGCTGGATCAAAAAAGAACCGGGCGACCCGTTAAAATTGCTGAGCCGAGGTCCTGGAAGCCTAACACGGCGTGATCTTGTGCAAAAAGCCGCTCCCGAGCTCCAGCTGGAAGTGTAAAAAGAACCGGGCTGGATAAAAAAAAGAACCGGGCTGGATCAAAAAAAGAACCGGGCGACCCGTTAAAATTGCTTAGCCGAGGTCCTGGAAGCCTAACCCGGCGTGATCTTGTGCAAAAAGCCGCTGCCGAGCTCCAGCTGGAAGTGTAAAAAGAACCGGGCTGGATAAAAAAAGAACCGGGCTGGATCAAAAAAAGAACCGGGCGACCCGTTAAAATTGCTTAGCCGAGGTCCTGGAAGCCTAACACGGCGTGATCTTGTGCAAAAAGCCGCTCCCGAGCTCCAGCTGGAAGTGTAAAAAGAACCGGGCTGGATAAAAAAAGAACCGGGCTGGATCAAAAAAGAACCGGGCGACCCGTTAAAATTGCTTAGCCGAGGTCCTGGAAGCCTAACCCGGCGTGATCTTGTGCAAAAAGCCGCTCCCGAGCTCCAGCTGGAAGTGTAAAAAGAACCGGGCTGGATAAAAAAAAGAACCGGGCTGGATCAAAAAAGAACCGGGCGACCCGTTAAAATTGCTGAGCCGAGGTCCTGGAAGCCTAACACGGCGTGATCTTGTGCAAAAAGCCGCTCCCGAGCTCCAGCTGGAAGTGTAAAAAGAACCGGGCTGGATAAAAAAAAGAACCGGGCTGGATCAAAAAAAGAACCGGGCGACCCGTTAAAATTGCTTAGCCGAGGTCCTGGAAGCCTAACCCGGCGTGATCTTGTGCAAAAAGCCGCTGCCGAGCTCCAGCTGGAAGTGTAAAAAGAACCGGGCTGGATAAAAAAAGAACCGGGCTGGATCAAAAAAGAACCGGGCGACCCGTTAAAATTGCTTAGCCGAGGTCCTGGAAGCCTAACACGGCGTGATCTTGTGCAAAAAGCCGCTCCCGAGCTCCAGCTGGAAGTGTAAAAAGAACCAGGCTGGATAAAAAAAAGAACCGGGCTGGATCAAAAAAGAACCGGGCGACCCGTTAAAATTGCTTAGCCGAGGTCCTGGAAGCCTAACACGGCGTGTTCTTGTGCAAAAAGCCGCTCCCGAGCTCCAGCTGGAAGTGTAAAAAGAACCAGGCTGGATAAAAAAAAGAACCGGGCTGGATCAAAAAAGAACCGGGCGACCCGTTAAAATTGCTTAGCCGAGGTCCTGGAAGCCTAACACGGCGTGATCTTGTGCAAAAAGCCGCTCCCGAGCTCCAGCTGGAAGTGTAAAAAGAACCGGGCTGGATAAAAAAAGAACCGGGCTGGATAAAAAAAAGAACCGGGCGACCCGTTAAAATTGCTTAGCCGAGGTCCTGGAAGCCTAACACGGCGTGTTCTTGTGCAAAAAGCCGCTCCCGAGCTCCAGCTGGAAGTGTAAAAAGAACCGGGCTGGATAAAAAAAGAACCGGGCTGGATAAAAAAAAGAACCGGGCGACCCGTTAAAATTGCTTAGCCGAGGTCCTGGAAGCCTAACACGGCGTGTTCTTGTGCAAAAAGCCGCTCCCGAGCTCCAGCTGGAAGTGTAAAAAGAACCAGGCTGGATAAAAAAAAGAACCGGGCTGGATCAAAAAAGAACCGGGCGACCCGTTAAAATTGCTTAGCCGAGGTCCTGGAAGCCTAACACGGCGTGATCTTGTGCAAAAAGCCGCTCCCGAGCTCCAGCTGGAAGTGTAAAAAGAACCAGGCTGGATAAAAAAAAGAACCGGGCTGGATCAAAAAAGAACCGGGCGACCCGTTAAAATTGCTTAGCCGAGGTCCTGGAAGCCTAACACGGCGTGTTCTTGTGCAAAAAGCCGCTCCCGAGCTCCAGCTGGAAGTGTAAAAAGAACCAGGCTGGATAAAAAAAAGAACCGGGCTGGATCAAAAAAGAACCGGGCGACCCGTTAAAATTGCTTAGCCGAGGTCCTGGAAGCCTAACACGGCGTGATCTTGTGCAAAAAGCCGCTCCCGAGCTCCAGCTGGAAGTGTAAAAAGAACCGGGCTGGATAAAAAAAAGAACCGGGCTGGATCAAAAAAGAACCGGGCGACCCGTTAAAATTGCTTAGCCGAGGTCCTGGAAGCCTAACACGGCGTGATCTTGTGCAAAAAGCCGCTCCCGAGCTCCAGCTGGAAGTGTAAAAAGAACCAGGCTGGATAAAAAAAGAACCGGGCTGGATCAAAAAAGAACCGGGCGACCCGTTAAAATTGCTTAGCCGAGGTCCTGGAAGCCTAACCCGGCGTGATCTTGCCCGAAATTCGGCCTCTATACTTCCATTTTAGGTACCAGGCGCTCATAGTGTGTTGGTCCCACTAGTCAGTGTACTGGTCCCACTCGCTAGTGTACTGGTCCCCCTAGTCAGTGTACTCATCCAGTTACCCCCCGTTTTCCAAAACACCATCGGCACGTATAAGGGGGGGACTCCTGAGAGAGATGAGGTATATGGCAGCGCAACACCAATCCGCTCCGCGCTGGTTCCCATGTCGGCTACGGATGAATAAAACCAGCCTGTCCCCCCTGGAGCTCACGAGACACGGAATTTTTTCTAAGTGCCAACGGCTCTTCCGAGCAAACGTGTCCGCTCCGGCTGGTTCCCCCGTCGGCCTCGAATGACGAAAAATGCCGGTCTCCGCCCGGAGCTCATGACAAACGAAAAATTTTCTAAGTGCCAACGGCACTAGCGAGCGAATGTGTCCGCTCGGCGCTGGTTCCCGGGTCGAACCCGGAAGACGAAAAACGCCGGTCCTCGCCCGGAGCTCATGACAAACGAAAAATTTTCTAAGTGCCAACGGCACTAGCGAGCGAATGTGTCCGCTCGGCGCTGGTTCCCGGGTCGAACCCGGAAGACGAAAAACGCCGGTCCTCGCCCGGAGCTCATGACAAACGAAAAATTTTCTAAGTGCCAACGGCACTAGCGAGCGAATGTGTCCGCTCGGCGCTGGTTCCCGGGTCGAACCCGGAAGACGAAAAACGCCGGTCCTCGCCCGGAGCTCATGACAAACGAAAAATTTTCTAAGTGCCAACGGCACTAGCGAGCGAATGTGTCCGCTCGGTGCTGGTTCCCGGGTCGAACCCGGAAGACGAAAAACGCCGGTCTCCGCCCGGAGCTCATGACAAACGAAAAATTTTCTAAGTGCCAACGGCACTAGCGAGCGAATGTGTCCGCTCGGCGCTGGTTCCCGGGTCGAACCCGGAAGACGAAAAACGCCGGTCTCCGCCCGGAGCTCATGACAAACGAAAAATTTTCTAAGTGCCAACGGCACTAGCGAGCGAATGTGTCCGCTCGGCGCTGGTTCCCGGGTCGGACCCGGAAGACGAAAAACGCCGGTCTCCGCCCGGAGCTCATGACAAACGAAAAATTTTCTAAGTGCCAACGGCACTAGCGAGCGAATGTGTCCGCTCGGCGCTGGTTCCCGGGTCGGACCCGGAAGACGAAAAACGCCGGTCCTCGCCTGGAGGTCCCAGCAAAATCGGCGAAAAAACGACTAAGTGTCAACTTTCGAAAAAACGGCTAAGTGTCGACTTTCGAAAAAACGGCTAAGTGTCAACTTTCGAAAAAACGGCTAAGTGTCAACTTTCGAAAAAACGACTAAGTGCCCACGGCTCTGCGGGGCTTGTGAGTCCGCCCCGCGCCGGTTCGGCGGTCGGCCTCAAAAAGCAAAAAATCAGCCTCTCTCCCTGGAGCTCACCAAAAATTTGTCGAAATTTTTCTAAGTTCTCCTCGAGGTACCAGGGGGTGAGGTACCCGGGCTAAGGTGCAGTACCTTTTTTGGTCTTCAGGTGCGCCAGAGTACAATGAAATGGTCCCAGTAGTCAGTGTACTCATCGACTTTCCCCCCGTTTTTCAAAGCACCTCGTTTACGAGTATGGAGGAGATGGTGCTGGTCTCCCCACGGCGTCGGACACGCCGTCCTCGACAGCACAAGGTCGGATAGAAGACCTGGAAAGCGCCGTGGCACGCGCTGGAGGTGGGCACTTTGGCGAAAAAACGACTAAGTGTCAACTTTCGAAAAAACGACTAAGTGTCAACTTTCGAAAAAACGGCTAAGTGTCAACTTTCGAAAAAACGACTAAGTGTCACCTCTCTGAAAAAATGGCAAAGTGTCGCCTCTCTGAAAATTTTCTAAGTGCCCACGGCTCTGCGGGCTCGTGCATCCGAGCCGCGCCGGTTCTGCAACCGGCCTAGAATGACGAAAAATAACGGTCTCCTCCTGGAGCTCACAGCCAATTGTGGCGAAAAAGTGGCAAAGTGCCCACGGCTCTGCGGGCTCGTGCATCCGACCCGCGCCGGTTCTGCAGCCGGCCTAGAATGACGAAAAATAACGGTCTCCTCCTGGAGCTCACAGCCAACTTGGCAAAAAGTTTCTAAGTGCCCACGGCCCTGCCGAGCTTTGGCGTCCGCCCAGCGCCGGTTCCGCAGTCGGCCTCCAATGACGAAAAATAACGGTCTCCTCCTGGAGCTCACAGCCAACTTGGCAAAAAGTTTCTAAGTGCCCACGGCCCTGCCGAGCTTTGGCGTCCGCCCAGCGCCGGTTCCGCAGTCGGCCTCGAATGACGAAAAATAACGGTCTCCTCCTGGAGCTCACAGCCAACTTGGCAAAAAGTTTCTAAGTGCCCACGGCCCTGCCGAGCTTTGGCGTCCGCCCAGCGCCGGTTCCGCAGTCGGCCTCGAATGACGAAAAATAACGGTCTCCTCCTGGAGCTCACAGCCAACTTGGCAAAAAGTTTCTAAGTGCCCACGGCCCTGCCGAGCTTTGGCGTCCGCCCAGCGCCGGTTCCGCAGTCGGCCTCGAATGACGAAAAATAACGGTCTCCTCCTGGAGCTCACAGCCAACTTGGCAAAAAGTTTCTAAGTGCCCACGGCCCTGCCGAGCTTTGGCGTCCGCCCAGCGCCGGTTCCGCAGTCGGCCTCGAATGACGAAAAATAACGGTCTCCTCCTGGAGCTCACAGCCAACTTGGCAAAAAGTTTCTAAGTGCCCACGGCCCTGCCGAGCTTTGGCGTCCGCCCAGCGCCGGTTCCGCAGTCGGCCTCGAATGACGAAAAATAACGGTCTCCTCCTGGAGCTCACAGCCAACTTGGCAAAAAGTTTCTAAGTGCCCACGGCCCTGCCGAGCTTTGGCGTCCGCCCAGCGCCGGTTCCGCAGTCGGCCTCGAATGACGAAAAATAACGGTCTCCTCCTGGAGCTCACAGCCAACTTGGCAAAAAGTTTCTAAGTGTCACATCTCTGAAAAAACGGCTAAGTGTCGACTTTCGAAAAAACGGCAAAGTGTCACATCTCTGAAAAAACGGCTAAGTGTCGACTTTCGAAAAAACGGCTAAGTGTCAACTTTCGAAAAAACGGCTAAGTGTCGCCTCTCTGAAAAAACGGCAAAGTGTCAACTTTCGAAAAAACGACAGAGTGTCGCCTCTCTGAAAAAACGACTAAGTGTCGACTCTGAGAAAATGGCAAAGTGCCCACGGCTCTGCGGGCTCGTGCATCCGACCCGCGCCGGTTCCCCAGCCGGCCTGAAATAAGGCAAAACCAGCCTCTCCGCCTGGAGCTCAGAGCCAACTTGGCGAATATTTTCTAAGTGCCCACGGCTCTGCGTGGCTACGGCGTCTGCCCAGCGCCGGTTCCTGGGTCGAACCCCGAGGACGAGGAATGCCGGTCTCCGCCTGGAGGTCCCAGCTTAATCGGCGAAAATTTTCTAAGTGCCCACGGCTCTGCCGGGCTCGTGCATCCGACCCGCGCCGGTTCCCCAGCCGGCCTGAAATAAGGCAAAACCAGGCTCTCCCCCTGGAGCTCAGAGCCAATTGTGGCGAAAAAACGACTAAGTGTCAACTTTCGAAAAAACGACTAAGTGTCAACTTTCCAAAAAAACGGCTAAGTGTCGACTTTCGAAAAAACGGCTAAGTGTCAACTTTCGAAAAAACGACTAAGTGTCGCCTCTGAAAAAACGACTAAGTGTCGCCTCTCTGAAAAAACGACTAAGTGCCCACGGCTCTGCGGGGCTTGTGAGTCCGCCCCGCGCCGGTTCGGCGGTCGGCCTCAAAAAGCGAAAAATCAGCCTCTCTCCCTGGAGCTCACCAAAAATTTGTCGAAATTTTTCTAAGTTCTCCTCGAGGTACCAGGGGGTGAGGTACCCGGGCTAAGGTGCAGTACCTTTTTTGGTCTTCAGGTGCGCCAGAGTACAATGAAATGGTCCCAGTAGTCAGTGTACTCATCGACTTTCCCCCCGTTTTCCAAAGCACCCCGTTTACGAGTATGGAGGAGATGGTGCTGGTCTCCCCACGGCGTCGGACACGCCGTCCTCGACAGCACAAGGTCGGATAGAAGACCTGAAAAGCGCCGTGGCACGCGCTGGAGGTGTCACTGTGGCGAAAAAGTGACTAAGTGTCAACTTTCGAAAAAACGGCTAAGTGTCAACTTTCGAAAAAACGGCTAAGTGTCAACTTTCGAAAAAACGGCTAAGTGTCACCTCTCTGAAAAAACGGCAAAGTGTCAACTTTCGAAAAAACGACTAAGTGTCAACTTTCGAAAAAACGACTAAGTGTCACCTCTCTGAAAAAATGGCAAAGTGTCAACTGCGAATGTGGTGGTGCATGGAAGGAAGTGGAGGACGGCCGCCTCCTTAAACACAGGCCGAAGAGGAGCGTCAGGGCCGGCTCCTTAAACACGGACCGAGTGTCGCCCTTAACACAGACCAAGCGGAGGACGGCCGCCTCCCTAAATACAGGCCGAACCGGAGCGCGAGGGCCGCTCCTTAAACACGGACCGAGTGTCGCCCTTAACACAGACCAAGGGGAGGACGGCCGCCTCCTTAAACACAGGCCGGAGAGGAGCGTCAGGGCCAGGCTCCTCAAACATGGACCGAGTGTCGCCCTTAACACAGACCAAGCGGAGGACGGCCGCCTCCCTAAATACAGGCCGAACCGGAGCGCGAGGGCCAGGCTCCTTAAACACGGACCGAGTGTCGCCCTTAACACAGACCAAGGGGAGGACGGCCGCCTCCTTAAACACAGGCCGGAGAGGAGCGTCAGGGCCAGGCTCCTCAAACATGGACCGAGTGTCGCCCTTAACACAGACCAAGGGGAGGACGGCCGCCTCCTTAAACACAGGCCGGAGAGGAGCGTCAGGGCCAGGCTCCTCAAACATGGACCGAGTGTCGCCCTTAACACAGACCAAGGGGAGGACGGCCGCCTCCTTAAACACAGGCCGGAGAGGAGCGTCAGGGCCAGGCTCCTCAAACATGGACCGAGTGTCGCCCTTAACACAGACCAAGGGGAGGACGGCCGCCTCCTTAAACACAGGCCGGAGAGGAGCGTCAGGGCCAGGCTCCTCAAACATGGACCGAGTGTCGCCCTTAACACAGACCAAGGGGAGGACGGCCGCCTCCTTAAACACAGGCCGGAGAGGAGCGTCAGGGCCAGGCTCCTCAAACATGGACCGAGTGTCGCCCTTAACACAGACCAAGCGGAGGACGGCCGCCTCCCTAAATACAGGCCGAACCGGAGCGCGAGTGTCGCTCCTTAAACACGGACCGAGTGGAGGACGGCCGCCTCCTTAAACACAGGCCGAACAAAATGACACAAAGTGTCAACTGCGAATGTTGTCCATCCAAGGAAGGAGCGTGATGCCCGGCCGGCTCCTTAAACACAGGCCGAGAGTCGCCCCGGACGGTCCGCCTCGCGGCGCCCGTCTGCTCGGATAAAATGACACAAAGTGTCAACTACGAATGTTGTCCATCCAAGGAGGGAGCGTGATGCCCGGCCGGCTCCGAAAACACAGGCCGAGAGTCGCCCCGGACGGTCCGCCTCGCGGCGCCCGTCTGCTCGGATAAAATGACACAAAGTGTCAACTGCGAATGTTGTCCATCCAAGGAAGGAGCGTGATGCCCGGCCGGCTCCTTAAACACAGGCCGAGAGTCGCCCCGGACGGTCCGCCTCGCGGCGCCCGCCCGCTCGGATAAAATGACACAAAGTGTCAACTACGAATGTTGTCCATCCAAGGAGGGAGCGTGAGGCCCGGCCGGCTCCGAAAACACAGGCCGAGAGTCGCCCCGGACGGTCCGCCTCTCGAGGCGCCCGCCCGCTCGGATAAAATGACACAAAGTGTCAACTACGAATGTTGTCCATCCAAGGAGGGAGCGTGATGCCCGGCCGGCTCCGAAAACACAGGCCGAGATTCGACCCCGGACGGGCCGTCTTCTCCCGGCGCCCGCCCGCGTACGCCCCCCATCCCCGGTCGCCCGTCTGCTCCCGGCGGGCCTCCGAGTACCCCCTCACCCAACTGACCGACTGGCACTCATGACCCGCCTTGGTAGGGCCTCCATCGGCCTCGGCTCGTCCGACGTCGGGTGGACGGTTCCTACCCACTGCGGGTCGCACTCTAGCGCCCCGGCCGCCGCGTGAGCGTGCGCTCCCCGCGCCGCCCCGCAGGCCCCGGCGCGACCGTACTGCGGCGAGACCGAGACGACCCGGTTTGGCATCCATCCCACCTAGCCACGATCCACGGAGGCCGAGCGAGCGGCTGAGTGTCGGGCGCCGCGCGTGCGAGCGTCCGCCGGCCGCGCCGGTCCTTCCGCGAATGTCGTTTCTCAAACCCTCCGGCTTGATAGCGGCGGCACCACGGGAAGCCGTCCACACACACCGTCCGACCTCTATCCGAAAAGCCTTCCCGACCAACCGCGGTCGCGGGGGCGTCTGTCGCTCCGCATCGGGGGGGCGTATGGCTTCCGCGCTACGCGCTGCGGGCTCGGGGGGGCCGCAACGGCTGAGTCTGACTCGGCCGGGGCGCAGCTTCCCTCCCGGCAGTCAGCAATAGTGCCGATCGCGCCTGCCACCAGCCCCCTCCCCGACGGGTTCGTCGGCGCCGGCTGGCCGCCGTCCGCCTTCGTTCCCCGAGGGTTCCCAACCAGCGCCGATCCAACTCCGCATCCTGGCCGCACGCAGTGCGTGCCTCGCGCGGGTAAGTCGCCGGCGCAGCGCCGCAGCTCCCGACCCCCGCGTACGGGAATAGTTGAGGGCCTCAGCGGGCCGCACCGA
>NW_028232302.1:15000-37500 GCF_054491065.1 Syngnathus leptorhynchus | reverse complement strand
CCATAGCCCCGGAGCTCCATAGCCCCGGAGCTCCATAGCCCCAGAGCTCCATACTTCCATAGCCCCAGAGCTCCATAGCTCCAGACTTCCATAGCCCCATACTTCCATAGCTCCATAGCTCCATAGCTCCATACTTCCATAGCTCCAGCCGCGGAGGGTGCTGGCTGGTGGCTCCATAGCTCCATACTTCCATAGCTCCAGTCAGAGAGTTGGCTAAAATTGCACTAAGTGCGAAAGCCCATTCATTTACAACGGCGTGTCCACAAGGCGGCGACATTTCCCCGTTACCGGTGGCTGCGCGGCGGGTGAGTGACAGAGCTTATCCGAGCGGCTGGAACTCTGCGCCGGCGTGGTCGAGCGTGAGGCCTCGGCCCTTTGGCTGCCTGGTACCTAAAACACTTCCATTGATCCAGCCTCGGAGGGTGCTGGCTGGTGGCTCCATACCTCCATAGCTCCATACCTCCAGAGCTCCATAGCTCCATAGCACCAGAGCTCCATAGCTCCATAGCACCAGAGCTCCATAGCTCCATAGCACCAGAGCTCCATAGCTCCATAGCACCAGAGCTCCATAGCACCAGAGCTCCATAGCTCCAGCCTGGGTGGCTGGTGGCTCCATAGCTCCATACTTCCATAGCTCCAGTCAGAGAGTTGGCGAAAATTGCACTAAGTGCGAAAGCCCATTCATTTACAAGGGCGTGTCCGCCAGGCGGCGACATTTCCCCGTTACCGGTGGCTGCGCGGCGGGTGAGTGACAGAGCTTATCCGAGCGGCTGGAACTCTGCGCCGGCGTGGTCGAGCGTGAGGCCCCGGCCCTTTGGCTGCCTGGTACCTAAAACACTTCCATTGATCCAGCCACGGAGGGTGCTGGCTGGTGGCTCCATAGCTCCATAGCTCCATAGCACCAGAGCTCCATAGCTCCATAGCACCAGAGCTCCATAGCTCCATAGCTCCATAGCTCCATAGCACCAGAGCTCCATAGCTCCATAGCACCAGAGCTCCATAGCTCCATAGCACCAGAGCTCCATAGCACCAGAGCTCCATAGCTCCATAGCACCAGAGCTCCATAGCTCCATAGCACCAGAGCTCCATAGCTCCATAGCACCAGAGCTCCATAGCACCAGAGCTCCATAGCTCCAGCCTGGGTGGCTGGTGGCTCCATAGCTCCATACTTCCATAGCTCCAGTCAGAGAGTTGGCGAAAATTGCACTAAGTGCGAAAGCCCATTCATTTACAACGGCGTGTCCGCCAGGCGGCGACATTTCCCCGTTACCGGTGGCTGCGCGGCGGGTGAGTGACAGAGCTTATCCGAGCGGCTGGAACTCTGCGCCGGCGTGGTCGAGCGTGAGGCCCCGGCCCTTTGGCTGCCTGGTACCTAAAACACTTCCATTGATCCAGCCACGGAGGGTGCTGGCTGGTGGCTCCATAGCTCCATAGCTCCATAGCACCAGAGCTCCATAGCTCCATAGCACCAGAGCTCCATAGCTCCATAGCACCAGAGCTCCATAGCTCCATAGCACCAGAGCTCCATAGCTCCATAGCACCAGAGCTCCATAGCTCCATAGCACCAGAGCTCCATAGCTCCATAGCACCAGAGCTCCATAGCTCCATAGCTCCAGGGCTCCATAGCTCCAGGGCTCCATAGCTCCATAGCTCCAGGGCTCCATAGCTCCATACCTCCAGAGCTCCATAGCTCCAGCCTGGGTGGCTGGTGGCTCCATAGCTCCATACTTCCATAGCTCCAGTCAGAGAGTTGGCGAAAATTGCACTAAGTGCGAAAGCCCATTCATTTACAACGGCGTGTCCGCCAGGCGGCGACATTTCCCCGTTACCGGTGGCTGCGCGGCGGGTGAGTGACAGAGCTTATCCGAGCGGCTGGAACTCTGCGCCGGCGTGGTCGAGCGTGAGGCCCCGGCCCTTTGGCTGCCTGGTACCTAAAACACTTCCATTGATCCAGCCACGGAGGGTGCTGGCTGGTGGCTCCATAGCTCCATAGCTCCATAGCACCAGAGCTCCATAGCTCCATAGCACCAGAGCTCCATAGCTCCATAGCACCAGAGCTCCATAGCTCCATAGCACCAGAGCTCCATAGCTCCATAGCACCAGAGCTCCATAGCTCCATAGCACCAGAGCTCCATAGCTCCATAGCACCAGAGCTCCATAGCTCCATAGCTCCAGGGCTCCATAGCTCCAGGGCTCCATAGCTCCAGGGCTCCATAGCTCCATACCTCCAGAGCTCCATAGCTCCAGCCTGGGTGGCTGGTGGCTCCATAGCTCCATACTTCCATAGCTCCAGTCAGAGAGTTGGCGAAAATTGCACTAAGTGCGAAAGCCCATTCATTTACAACGGCGTGTCCGCCAGGCGGCGACATTTCCCCGTTACCGGTGGCTGCGCGGCGGGTGAGTGACAGAGCTTATCCGAGCGGCTGGAACTCTGCGCCGGCGTGGTCGAGCGTGAGGCCCCGGCCCTTTGGCTGCCTGGTACCTAAAACACTTCCATTGATCCAGCCACGGAGGGTGCTGGCTGGTGGCTCCATAGCTCCATAGCTCCATAGCACCAGAGCTCCATAGCTCCATAGCACCAGAGCTCCATAGCTCCATAGCACCAGAGCTCCATAGCTCCATAGCACCAGAGCTCCATAGCTCCATAGCACCAGAGCTCCATAGCTCCATAGCACCAGAGCTCCATAGCTCCATAGCACCAGAGCTCCATAGCTCCATAGCACCAGAGCTCCATAGCTCCATAGCACCAGAGCTCCATAGCTCCATAGCTCCAGCCTGGGTGGCTGGTGGCTCCATAGCTCCATACTTCCATAGCTCCAGTCAGAGAGTGTGCTAAAATTGCACTAAGTGCGAAAGCCCATTCATTTACAACGGCGTGTCCACAAGGCGGCGACATTTCCCCGTTACCGGTGGCTGCGCGGCGGGTGAGTGACAGAGCTTATCCGAGCGGCTGGAACTCTGCGCCGGCGTGGTCGAGCGTGAGGCCTCGGCCCTTTGGCTGCCTGGTACCTAAAACACTTCCATTGATCCAGCCACGGAGGGTGCTGGCTGGTGGCTCCATAGCTCCATAGCTCCATACCTCCAGAGCTCCAGAGCTCCATAGCACCAGAGCTCCATAGCTCCATAGCACCAGAGCTCCATAGCACCAGAGCTCCATAGCTCCATAGCACCAGAGCTCCATAGCTCCATAGCACCAGAGCTCCATAGCTCCATAGCACCAGAGCTCCATAGCTCCATAGCACCAGAGCTCCATAGCTCCATAGCTCCATAGCACCAGAGCTCCATAGCTCCATAGCACCAGAGCTCCATAGCTCCATAGCACCAGAGCTCCATAGCTCCATAGCACCAGAGCTCCATAGCTCCATAGCACCAGAGCTCCATAGCTCCATAGCACCAGAGCTCCATAGCTCCATAGCACCAGAGCTCCATAGCTCCATAGCACCAGAGCTCCATAGCTCCATAGCACCAGAGCTCCATAGCTCCATAGCACCAGAGCTCCATAGCTCCATAGCACCAGAGCTCCATAGCTCCATAGCACCAGAGCTCCATAGCTCCAGGGCTCCATAGCTCCATAGCACCAGAGCTCCATAGCACCAGAGCTCCATAGCTCCATAGCACCAGAGCTCCATAGCTCCATAGCACCAGCTCCATAGCTCCATAGCACCAGAGCTCCATAGCTCCATAGCACCAGAGCTCCATAGCTCCATAGCACCAGCTCCATAGCTCCATAGCACCAGAGCTCCATAGCTCCATAGCACCAGAGCTCCATAGCTCCATAGCACCAGAGCTCCATAGCTCCATAGCACCAGAGCTCCAGAGCTCCATAGCACCAGAGCTCCATAGCTCCATAGCACCAGAGCTCCATAGCTCCAGAGCTCCATAGCTCCAGCCTGGGTGGCTGGTGGCTCCATAGCTCCATACTTCCATAGCTCTAAGTCAGAGAGTTGGCGAAAATTGCACTAAGTGCGAAAGCCCATTCATTTACAACGGCGTGTCCACAAGGCGGCGACATTTCCCCGTTACCGGTGGCTGCGCGGCGGGAGAGTGACAGAGCTCATCCGAGCGGCTGGAACTCTGCGCCGGCGTGGTCGAGCGTGAGGCCTCGGCACTTTGGCCGCCTGGTACCTAAACACTTCCATTGATCCAGCCACGGAGGGTGCTGGCTGGTGGCTCCATACCTCCATAGCTCCATACCTCCAGAGCTCCAGAGCTCCATAGCACCAGAGCTCCATAGCTCCATAGCACCAGAGCTCCATAGCACCAGAGCTCCATAGCTCCATAGCACCAGAGCTCCATAGCTCCATAGCACCAGAGCTCCATAGCTCCATAGCACCAGAGCTCCATAGCACCAGAGCTCCATAGCTCCATAGCACCAGAGCTCCATAGCTCCATAGCACCAGCTCCATAGCTCCATAGCACCAGAGCTCCATAGCTCCATAGCACCAGAGCTCCATAGCTCCATAGCACCAGAGCTCCATAGCTCCATAGCACCAGAGCTCCATAGCTCCATAGCACCAGAGCTCCATAGCTCCATAGCTCCAGGGCTCCATAGCTCCAGGGCTCCAGGGCTCCATAGCTCCAGGGCTCCATAGCTCCAGGGCTCCAGGGCTCCATAGCTCCATACCTCCAGAGCTCCATAGCTCCATACTTCCAGAGCTCCATAGCTCCATAGCACCAGAGCTCCAGAGCTCCATAGCTCCATAGCACCAGAGCTCCATAGCACCAGAGCTCCATAGCTCCAGCCTGGGTGGCTGGTGGCTCCATAGCTCCATACTTCCATAGCTCCAGTCAGAGAGTTGGCGAAAATTGCACTAAGTGCGAAAGCCCATTCATTTACAAGGGCGTGTCCACAAGGCGGCGACATTTCCCCGTTACCGGTGGCTGCGCGGCAGGAGAGTGACAGAGCTTATCCGAGCGGCTGGAACTCTGCGCCGGCGTGGTCGAACGGCTGGCCTCGGTAGTTGAGGTACCAGGGGTGGGCCGGGGAGCTCCAGGCGGGTCTTGTGAGAGAGTGAAGCCGAGCGGCTGGAACTCTGGGCCGGCCTGGTCGAGCGGCTGGCCTCGGTAGTTGAGGTACCAGGGGTGGGCTGGGGAGCTCCAGGCGGGGCTTGTGAGAGAGTGAAGCCGAGCGGCTGGAACTCTGGGCCGGCGTGGTTGAGCCACGGAGGGTGCTGGCTGGTGGCTCCATAGCTCCATAGCTCCATAGCTCCATAGCTCCATACTTCCATAGCTCCATACTTCCATAGCTCCAGACTTCCATAGCTCCATAGCTCCATAGCTCCATAGCTCCATAGCTCCATAGCACCAGAGCTCCAGAGCTCCATAGCACCAGAGCTCCAGAGCTCCATAGCTCCATAGCTCCATAGCCCCAGAGCTCCATAGCTCCATAGCTCCATAGCTCCAGAGCTCCATACTTCCATAGCTCCAGAGCTCCAGCCTGTCTGGTGGCTCCATAGCTCCATAGCTCCATACTTGCAGCCACGGAGCTGGCGAAAATTGCACTAAGTGCGAAAGCCCATTCATTTACAACGGCGTGTCCACAAGGCGGCGACATTTCCCCGTTACCGGTGGCTGCTTAGCGGGAGAGTGACAGAGCTTATCCGAGCGGCTGGAACTCTGGGCCGGCCTGGTCGAGCGGCTGGCCTCGGTAGTTGAGGTACCAGGGGCGGGCTGGGGAGCTCCAGGCGGGGCTTGTGAGAGAGTGTAGCCGAGCGGCTGGAACTCTGGGCCGGCGTGGTTGAGCAGCATGCCCGCGGAGGTGGCTCTTCCATAGGCACGGAGGGTGCTGGAGCTCCACACTTCCATAGGCAGGGAGGGTGCTGGAGCTCCACACTTCCATAGGCAGGGAGGGTGCTGGAGCTCCACACTTCCATAGGCAGGGAGGGTGCTGGAGCTCCACACTTCCATAGGCAGGGAGGGTGCTGGAGCTCCACACTTCCATAGGCAGGGAGGGTGCTGGAGCTCCACACTTCCATAGGCAGGGAGGGTGCTGGAGCTCCACACTTCCATAGGCAGGGAGGGTGCTGGAGCTCCACACTTCCATAGGCAGGGAGGGTGCTGGAGCTCCACACTTCCATAGGCAGGGAGGGTGCTGGAGCTCCACACTTCCATAGGCAGGGAGGGTGCTGGAGCTCCACACTTCCATAGGCAGGGAGGGTGCTGGAGCTCCACACTTCCATAGGCAGGGAGGGTGCTGGAGCTCCACACTTCCATAGGCAGGGAGGGTGCTGGAGCTCCACACTTCCATAGGCAGGGAGGGTGCTGGAGCTCCACACTTCCATAGGCAGGGAGGGTGCTGGAGCTCCACACTTCCATAGGCAGGGAGGGTGCTGGAGCTCCACACTTCCATAGGCAGGGAGGGTGCTGGAGCTCCACACTTCCATAGGCAGGGAGGGTGCTGGAGCTCCACACTTCCATAGGCAGGGAGGGTGCTGGAGCTCCACACTTCCATAGGCAGGGAGGGTGCTGGAGCTCCACACTTCCATAGGCAGGGAGGGTGCTGGAGCTCCACACTTCCATAGGCAGGGAGGGTGCTGGAGCTCCACACTTCCATAGGCAGGGAGGGTGCTGGAGCTCCACACTTCCATAGGCAGGGAGGGTGCTGGAGCTCCACACTTCCATAGGCAGGGAGGGTGCTGGAGCTCCACACTTCCATAGGCAGGGAGGGTGCTGGAGCTCCACACTTCCATAGGCAGGGAGAGTGCTGGAGCTCCACACTTCCATAGGCACGGAGGGTGCTGGAGCTCCACACTTCCATAGGCAGGGAGGGTGCTGGAGCTCCACACTTCCGTAGGCAGGGAGGGTGCTGGAGCTCCACACTTCCATAGGCAGGGAGGGTGCTGGAGCTCCACACTTCCATAGGCAGGGAGGGTGCTGGAGCTCCACACTTCCATAGGCAGGGAGGGTGCTGGAGCTCCACACTTCCATAGGCAGGGAGGGTGCTGGAGCTCCACACTTCCATAGGCAGGGAGGGTGCTGGCACATCCACACTTCCAGCCACGGAGCATGCTGGCACTTCCACCTTGCTTGCTAAGTCGGCGTGATCTTGCCCAAAAAGTCCCTCCTCACCTCCAGCTGGAAGTGGAAAAAAATCATCCACCTGCTTGGCCGAGGTTCTGGAAGCCAGCAGCTCGCAGAATGTTGCCAAAGTTTCACTGGAAGGAAAAGAAAAGAGAAGACCGAGTGCGCATTTCACCTACCGCTGAATGTCCACAAGAGGGAAGTGTCACTCCGTCGCAGAATCTGCGCCGACGCACTCGGCACCCTTCGAATTTATGGTGCCGGTGCGGGTGTTCTGGGTGCAAAAAGGCCGCCCAAGTGGTAGAAAAAAATCAGACTTCGTCTCTTAGGTCGAAATTAATGCCAAGTTTTGAAATGCGCTGGCAGGGGTGGACCAGGGCCCGTTACAAGTGCTTAGCCGAGGTCCTGGAAGCCTAACCCGGCGTGATCTTGTGCAAAAAGCCGCTGCTGAGCTCCAGCTGGAAGTGGAAAAAGAACCGGGCTGGATAAACAAAAGAACCGGGCGACCCGTTAGAAGTGCTTAGCCGAGTTCCTGGAAGCCTAACCCGGCGTGATCTTGTGCAAAAAGCCGCTGCTGAGCTCCAGCTGGAAGTGTAAAAAGAACCGGGCTGGTTCAAAAAAAGAACCGGGCGGCCCGGTAAAATTGCTTAGCCGGGGCTCTGGAAGCCTAACCCGGCGTGATCTTGTGCAAAAAGCCGCTCCCGAGCTCCAGCTGGAAGTGTAAAAAGAACCAGGCTGGATAAAAAAAGAACCGGGCTGGATCAAAAAAGAACCGGGCGACCCGTTAAAATTGCTTAGCCGAGGTCCTGGAAGCCTAACCCGGCGTGATCTTGTGCAAAAAGCCGCTCCCGAGCTCCAGCTGGAAGTGTAAAAAGAACCGGGCTGGATAAAAAAAAGAACCGGGCTGGATCAAAAAAGAACCGGGCGACCCGTTAAAATTGCTGAGCCGAGGTCCTGGAAGCCTAACACGGCGTGATCTTGTGCAAAAAGCCGCTCCCGAGCTCCAGCTGGAAGTGTAAAAAGAACCGGGCTGGATAAAAAAAAGAACCGGGCTGGATCAAAAAAAGAACCGGGCGACCCGTTAAAATTGCTTAGCCGAGGTCCTGGAAGCCTAACACGGCGTGATCTTGTGCAAAAAGCCGCTGCCGAGCTCCAGCTGGAAGTGTAAAAAGAACCGGGCTGGATAAAAAAAGAACCGGGCTGGATCAAAAAAAGAACCGGGCGACCCGTTAAAATTGCTTAGCCGAGGTCCTGGAAGCCTAACACGGCGTGATCTTGTGCAAAAAGCCGCTCCCGAGCTCCAGCTGGAAGTGTAAAAAGAACCGGGCTGGATAAAAAAAGAACCGGGCTGGATCAAAAAAGAACCGGGCGACCCGTTAAAATTGCTTAGCCGAGGTCCTGGAAGCCTAACCCGGCGTGATCTTGTGCAAAAAGCCGCTCCCGAGCTCCAGCTGGAAGTGTAAAAAGAACCGGGCTGGATAAAAAAAAGAACCGGGCTGGATCAAAAAAGAACCGGGCGACCCGTTAAAATTGCTGAGCCGAGGTCCTGGAAGCCTAACACGGCGTGATCTTGTGCAAAAAGCCGCTCCCGAGCTCCAGCTGGAAGTGTAAAAAGAACCGGGCTGGATAAAAAAAAGAACCGGGCTGGATCAAAAAAAGAACCGGGCGACCCGTTAAAATTGCTTAGCCGAGGTCCTGGAAGCCTAACCCGGCGTGATCTTGTGCAAAAAGCCGCTGCCGAGCTCCAGCTGGAAGTGTAAAAAGAACCGGGCTGGATAAAAAAAGAACCGGGCTGGATCAAAAAAAGAACCGGGCGACCCGTTAAAATTGCTTAGCCGAGGTCCTGGAAGCCTAACACGGCGTGATCTTGTGCAAAAAGCCGCTCCCGAGCTCCAGCTGGAAGTGTAAAAAGAACCGGGCTGGATAAAAAAAGAACCGGGCTGGATCAAAAAAGAACCGGGCGACCCGTTAAAATTGCTTAGCCGAGGTCCTGGAAGCCTAACCCGGCGTGATCTTGTGCAAAAAGCCGCTCCCGAGCTCCAGCTGGAAGTGTAAAAAGAACCGGGCTGGATAAAAAAAAGAACCGGGCTGGATCAAAAAAGAACCGGGCGACCCGTTAAAATTGCTGAGCCGAGGTCCTGGAAGCCTAACACGGCGTGATCTTGTGCAAAAAGCCGCTCCCGAGCTCCAGCTGGAAGTGTAAAAAGAACCGGGCTGGATAAAAAAAAGAACCGGGCTGGATCAAAAAAAGAACCGGGCGACCCGTTAAAATTGCTTAGCCGAGGTCCTGGAAGCCTAACCCGGCGTGATCTTGTGCAAAAAGCCGCTGCCGAGCTCCAGCTGGAAGTGTAAAAAGAACCGGGCTGGATAAAAAAAGAACCGGGCTGGATCAAAAAAGAACCGGGCGACCCGTTAAAATTGCTTAGCCGAGGTCCTGGAAGCCTAACACGGCGTGATCTTGTGCAAAAAGCCGCTCCCGAGCTCCAGCTGGAAGTGTAAAAAGAACCAGGCTGGATAAAAAAAAGAACCGGGCTGGATCAAAAAAGAACCGGGCGACCCGTTAAAATTGCTTAGCCGAGGTCCTGGAAGCCTAACACGGCGTGTTCTTGTGCAAAAAGCCGCTCCCGAGCTCCAGCTGGAAGTGTAAAAAGAACCAGGCTGGATAAAAAAAAGAACCGGGCTGGATCAAAAAAGAACCGGGCGACCCGTTAAAATTGCTTAGCCGAGGTCCTGGAAGCCTAACACGGCGTGATCTTGTGCAAAAAGCCGCTCCCGAGCTCCAGCTGGAAGTGTAAAAAGAACCGGGCTGGATAAAAAAAGAACCGGGCTGGATAAAAAAAAGAACCGGGCGACCCGTTAAAATTGCTTAGCCGAGGTCCTGGAAGCCTAACACGGCGTGTTCTTGTGCAAAAAGCCGCTCCCGAGCTCCAGCTGGAAGTGTAAAAAGAACCGGGCTGGATAAAAAAAGAACCGGGCTGGATAAAAAAAAGAACCGGGCGACCCGTTAAAATTGCTTAGCCGAGGTCCTGGAAGCCTAACACGGCGTGTTCTTGTGCAAAAAGCCGCTCCCGAGCTCCAGCTGGAAGTGTAAAAAGAACCAGGCTGGATAAAAAAAAGAACCGGGCTGGATCAAAAAAGAACCGGGCGACCCGTTAAAATTGCTTAGCCGAGGTCCTGGAAGCCTAACACGGCGTGATCTTGTGCAAAAAGCCGCTCCCGAGCTCCAGCTGGAAGTGTAAAAAGAACCAGGCTGGATAAAAAAAAGAACCGGGCTGGATCAAAAAAGAACCGGGCGACCCGTTAAAATTGCTTAGCCGAGGTCCTGGAAGCCTAACACGGCGTGTTCTTGTGCAAAAAGCCGCTCCCGAGCTCCAGCTGGAAGTGTAAAAAGAACCAGGCTGGATAAAAAAAAGAACCGGGCTGGATCAAAAAAGAACCGGGCGACCCGTTAAAATTGCTTAGCCGAGGTCCTGGAAGCCTAACACGGCGTGATCTTGTGCAAAAAGCCGCTCCCGAGCTCCAGCTGGAAGTGTAAAAAGAACCGGGCTGGATAAAAAAAAGAACCGGGCTGGATCAAAAAAGAACCGGGCGACCCGTTAAAATTGCTTAGCCGAGGTCCTGGAAGCCTAACACGGCGTGATCTTGTGCAAAAAGCCGCTCCCGAGCTCCAGCTGGAAGTGTAAAAAGAACCAGGCTGGATAAAAAAAGAACCGGGCTGGATCAAAAAAGAACCGGGCGACCCGTTAAAATTGCTTAGCCGAGGTCCTGGAAGCCTAACCCGGCGTGATCTTGCCCGAAATTCGGCCTCTATACTTCCATTTTAGGTACCAGGCGCTCATAGTGTGTTGGTCCCACTAGTCAGTGTACTGGTCCCACTCGCTAGTGTACTGGTCCCCCTAGTCAGTGTACTCATCCAGTTACCCCCCGTTTTCCAAAACACCATCGGCACGTATAAGGGGGGGACTCCTGAGAGAGATGAGGTATATGGCAGCGCAACACCAATCCGCTCCGCGCTGGTTCCCATGTCGGCTACGGATGAATAAAACCAGCCTGTCCCCCCTGGAGCTCACGAGACACGGAATTTTTTCTAAGTGCCAACGGCTCTTCCGAGCAAACGTGTCCGCTCCGGCTGGTTCCCCCGTCGGCCTCGAATGACGAAAAATGCCGGTCTCCGCCCGGAGCTCATGACAAACGAAAAATTTTCTAAGTGCCAACGGCACTAGCGAGCGAATGTGTCCGCTCGGCGCTGGTTCCCGGGTCGAACCCGGAAGACGAAAAACGCCGGTCCTCGCCCGGAGCTCATGACAAACGAAAAATTTTCTAAGTGCCAACGGCACTAGCGAGCGAATGTGTCCGCTCGGCGCTGGTTCCCGGGTCGAACCCGGAAGACGAAAAACGCCGGTCCTCGCCCGGAGCTCATGACAAACGAAAAATTTTCTAAGTGCCAACGGCACTAGCGAGCGAATGTGTCCGCTCGGCGCTGGTTCCCGGGTCGAACCCGGAAGACGAAAAACGCCGGTCCTCGCCCGGAGCTCATGACAAACGAAAAATTTTCTAAGTGCCAACGGCACTAGCGAGCGAATGTGTCCGCTCGGTGCTGGTTCCCGGGTCGAACCCGGAAGACGAAAAACGCCGGTCTCCGCCCGGAGCTCATGACAAACGAAAAATTTTCTAAGTGCCAACGGCACTAGCGAGCGAATGTGTCCGCTCGGCGCTGGTTCCCGGGTCGAACCCGGAAGACGAAAAACGCCGGTCTCCGCCCGGAGCTCATGACAAACGAAAAATTTTCTAAGTGCCAACGGCACTAGCGAGCGAATGTGTCCGCTCGGCGCTGGTTCCCGGGTCGGACCCGGAAGACGAAAAACGCCGGTCTCCGCCCGGAGCTCATGACAAACGAAAAATTTTCTAAGTGCCAACGGCACTAGCGAGCGAATGTGTCCGCTCGGCGCTGGTTCCCGGGTCGAACCCGGAAGACGAAAAACGCCGGTCTCCGCCCGGAGCTCATGACAAACGAAAAATTTTCTAAGTGCCAACGGCACTAGCGAGCGAATGTGTCCGCTCGGCGCTGGTTCCCGGGTCGGACCCGGAAGACGAAAAACGCCGGTCTCCGCCCGGAGCTCATGACAAACGAAAAATTTTCTAAGTGCCAACGGCACTAGCGAGCGAATGTGTCCGCTCGGCGCTGGTTCCCGGGTCGGACCCGGAAGACGAAAAACGCCGGTCCTCGCCTGGAGGTCCCAGCAAAATCGGCGAAAAAACGACTAAGTGTCAACTTTCGAAAAAACGGCTAAGTGTCGACTTTCGAAAAAACGGCTAAGTGTCAACTTTCGAAAAAACGGCTAAGTGTCAACTTTCGAAAAAACGACTAAGTGCCCACGGCTCTGCGGGGCTTGTGAGTCCGCCCCGCGCCGGTTCGGCGGTCGGCCTCAAAAAGCAAAAAATCAGCCTCTCTCCCTGGAGCTCACCAAAAATTTGTCGAAATTTTTCTAAGTTCTCCTCGAGGTACCAGGGGGTGAGGTACCCGGGCTAAGGTGCAGTACCTTTTTTGGTCTTCAGGTGCGCCAGAGTACAATGAAATGGTCCCAGTAGTCAGTGTACTCATCGACTTTCCCCCCGTTTTCCAAAGCACCTCGTTTACGAGTATGGAGGAGATGGTGCTGGTCTCCCCACGGCGTCGGACACGCCGTCCTCGACAGCACAAGGTCGGATAGAAGACCTGGAAAGCGCCGTGGCACGCGCTGGAGGTGGGCACTTTGGCGAAAAAACGACTAAGTGTCAACTTTCGAAAAAACGACTAAGTGTCAACTTTCGAAAAAACGGCTAAGTGTCAACTTTCGAAAAAACGACTAAGTGTCACCTCTCTGAAAAAATGGCAAAGTGTCGCCTCTCTGAAAATTTTCTAAGTGCCCACGGCTCTGCGGGCTCGTGCATCCGAGCCGCGCCGGTTCTGCAACCGGCCTAGAATGACGAAAAATAACGGTCTCCTCCTGGAGCTCACAGCCAATTGTGGCGAAAAAGTGGCAAAGTGCCCACGGCTCTGCGGGCTCGTGCATCCGACCCGCGCCGGTTCTGCAGCCGGCCTAGAATGACGAAAAATAACGGTCTCCTCCTGGAGCTCACAGCCAACTTGGCAAAAAGTTTCTAAGTGCCCACGGCCCTGCCGAGCTTTGGCGTCCGCCCAGCGCCGGTTCCGCAGTCGGCCTCCAATGACGAAAAATAACGGTCTCCTCCTGGAGCTCACAGCCAACTTGGCAAAAAGTTTCTAAGTGCCCACGGCCCTGCCGAGCTTTGGCGTCCGCCCAGCGCCGGTTCCGCAGTCGGCCTCGAATGACGAAAAATAACGGTCTCCTCCTGGAGCTCACAGCCAACTTGGCAAAAAGTTTCTAAGTGCCCACGGCCCTGCCGAGCTTTGGCGTCCGCCCAGCGCCGGTTCCGCAGTCGGCCTCGAATGACGAAAAATAACGGTCTCCTCCTGGAGCTCACAGCCAACTTGGCAAAAAGTTTCTAAGTGCCCACGGCCCTGCCGAGCTTTGGCGTCCGCCCAGCGCCGGTTCCGCAGTCGGCCTCGAATGACGAAAAATAACGGTCTCCTCCTGGAGCTCACAGCCAACTTGGCAAAAAGTTTCTAAGTGCCCACGGCCCTGCCGAGCTTTGGCGTCCGCCCAGCGCCGGTTCCGCAGTCGGCCTCGAATGACGAAAAATAACGGTCTCCTCCTGGAGCTCACAGCCAACTTGGCAAAAAGTTTCTAAGTGCCCACGGCCCTGCCGAGCTTTGGCGTCCGCCCAGCGCCGGTTCCGCAGTCGGCCTCGAATGACGAAAAATAACGGTCTCCTCCTGGAGCTCACAGCCAACTTGGCAAAAAGTTTCTAAGTGCCCACGGCCCTGCCGAGCTTTGGCGTCCGCCCAGCGCCGGTTCCGCAGTCGGCCTCGAATGACGAAAAATAACGGTCTCCTCCTGGAGCTCACAGCCAACTTGGCAAAAAGTTTCTAAGTGCCCACGGCCCTGCCGAGCTTTGGCGTCCGCCCAGCGCCGGTTCCGCAGTCGGCCTCGAATGACGAAAAATAACGGTCTCCTCCTGGAGCTCACAGCCAACTTGGCAAAAAGTTTCTAAGTGCCCACGGCCCTGCCGAGCTTTGGCGTCCGCCCAGCGCCGGTTCCGCAGTCGGCCTCGAATGACGAAAAATAACGGTCTCCTCCTGGAGCTCACAGCCAACTTGGCAAAAAGTTTCTAAGTGCCCACGGCCCTGCCGAGCTTTGGCGTCCGCCCAGCGCCGGTTCCGCAGTCGGCCTCGAATGACGAAAAATAACGGTCTCCTCCTGGAGCTCACAGCCAACTTGGCAAAAAGTTTCTAAGTGCCCACGGCCCTGCCGAGCTTTGGCGTCCGCCCAGCGCCGGTTCCGCAGTCGGCCTCGAATGACGAAAAATAACGGTCTCCTCCTGGAGCTCACAGCCAACTTGGCAAAAAGTTTCTAAGTGCCCACGGCCCTGCCGAGCTTTGGCGTCCGCCCAGCGCCGGTTCCGCAGTCGGCCTCGAATGACGAAAAATAACGGTCTCCTCCTGGAGCTCACAGCCAACTTGGCAAAAAGTTTCTAAGTGCCCACGGCCCTGCCGAGCTTTGGCGTCCGCCCAGCGCCGGTTCCGCAGTCGGCCTCGAATGACGAAAAATAACGGTCTCCTCCTGGAGCTCACAGCCAACTTGGCAAAAAGTTTCTAAGTGCCCACGGCCCTGCCGAGCTTTGGCGTCCGCCCAGCGCCGGTTCCGCAGTCGGCCTCGAATGACGAAAAATAACGGTCTCCTCCTGGAGCTCACAGCCAACTTGGCAAAAAGTTTCTAAGTGCCCACGGCCCTGCCGAGCTTTGGCGTCCGCCCAGCGCCGGTTCCGCAGTCGGCCTCGAATGACGAAAAATAACGGTCTCCTCCTGGAGCTCACAGCCAACTTGGCAAAAAGTTTCTAAGTGCCCACGGCCCTGCCGAGCTTTGGCGTCCGCCCAGCGCCGGTTCCGCAGTCGGCCTCGAATGACGAAAAATAACGGTCTCCTCCTGGAGCTCACAGCCAACTTGGCAAAAAGTTTCTAAGTGCCCACGGCCCTGCCGAGCTTTGGCGTCCGCCCAGCGCCGGTTCCGCAGTCGGCCTCGAATGACGAAAAATAACGGTCTCCTCCTGGAGCTCACAGCCAACTTGGCAAAAAGTTTCTAAGTGCCCACGGCCCTGCCGAGCTTTGGCGTCCGCCCAGCGCCGGTTCCGCAGTCGGCCTCGAATGACGAAAAATAACGGTCTCCTCCTGGAGCTCACAGCCAACTTGGCAAAAAGTTTCTAAGTGCCCACGGCCCTGCCGAGCTTTGGCGTCCGCCCAGCGCCGGTTCCGCAGTCGGCCTCGAATGACGAAAAATAACGGTCTCCTCCTGGAGCTCACAGCCAACTTGGCAAAAAGTTTCTAAGTGCCCACGGCCCTGCCGAGCTTTGGCGTCCGCCCAGCGCCGGTTCCGCAGTCGGCCTCGAATGACGAAAAATAACGGTCTCCTCCTGGAGCTCACAGCCAACTTGGCAAAAAGTTTCTAAGTGCCCACGGCCCTGCCGAGCTTTGGCGTCCGCCCAGCGCCGGTTCCGCAGTCGGCCTCGAATGACGAAAAATAACGGTCTCCTCCTGGAGCTCACAGCCAACTTGGCAAAAAGTTTCTAAGTGCCCACGGCCCTGCCGAGCTTTGGCGTCCGCCCAGCGCCGGTTCCGCAGTCGGCCTCGAATGACGAAAAATAACGGTCTCCTCCTGGAGCTCACAGCCAACTTGGCAAAAAGTTTCTAAGTGCCCACGGCCCTGCCGAGCTTTGGCGTCCGCCCAGCGCCGGTTCCGCAGTCGGCCTCGAATGACGAAAAATAACGGTCTCCTCCTGGAGCTCACAGCCAACTTGGCAAAAAGTTTCTAAGTGCCCACGGCCCTGCCGAGCTTTGGCGTCCGCCCAGCGCCGGTTCCGCAGTCGGCCTCGAATGACGAAAAATAACGGTCTCCTCCTGGAGCTCACAGCCAACTTGGCAAAAAGTTTCTAAGTGCCCACGGCCCTGCCGAGCTTTGGCGTCCGCCCAGCGCCGGTTCCGCAGTCGGCCTCGAATGACGAAAAATAACGGTCTCCTCCTGGAGCTCACAGCCAACTTGGCAAAAAGTTTCTAAGTGCCCACGGCCCTGCCGAGCTTTGGCGTCCGCCCAGCGCCGGTTCCGCAGTCGGCCTCGAATGACGAAAAATAACGGTCTCCTCCTGGAGCTCACAGCCAACTTGGCAAAAAGTTTCTAAGTGCCCACGGCCCTGCCGAGCTTTGGCGTCCGCCCAGCGCCGGTTCCGCAGTCGGCCTCGAATGACGAAAAATAACGGTCTCCTCCTGGAGCTCACAGCCAACTTGGCAAAAAGTTTCTAAGTGCCCACGGCCCTGCCGAGCTTTGGCGTCCGCCCAGCGCCGGTTCCGCAGTCGGCCTCGAATGACGAAAAATAACGGTCTCCTCCTGGAGCTCACAGCCAACTTGGCAAAAAGTTTCTAAGTGCCCACGGCCCTGCCGAGCTTTGGCGTCCGCCCAGCGCCGGTTCCGCAGTCGGCCTCGAATGACGAAAAATAACGGTCTCCTCCTGGAGCTCACAGCCAACTTGGCAAAAAGTTTCTAAGTGCCCACGGCCCTGCCGAGCTTTGGCGTCCGCCCAGCGCCGGTTCCGCAGTCGGCCTCGAATGACGAAAAATAACGGTCTCCTCCTGGAGCTCACAGCCAACTTGGCAAAAAGTTTCTAAGTGCCCACGGCCCTGCCGAGCTTTGGCGTCCGCCCAGCGCCGGTTCCGCAGTCGGCCTCGAATGACGAAAAATAACGGTCTCCTCCTGGAGCTCACAGCCAACTTGGCAAAAAGTTTCTAAGTGCCCACGGCCCTGCCGAGCTTTGGCGTCCGCCCAGCGCCGGTTCCGCAGTCGGCCTCGAATGACGAAAAATAACGGTCTCCTCCTGGAGCTCACAGCCAACTTGGCAAAAAGTTTCTAAGTGCCCACGGCCCTGCCGAGCTTTGGCGTCCGCCCAGCGCCGGTTCCGCAGTCGGCCTCGAATGACGAAAAATAACGGTCTCCTCCTGGAGCTCACAGCCAACTTGGCAAAAAGTTTCTAAGTGCCCACGGCCCTGCCGAGCTTTGGCGTCCGCCCAGCGCCGGTTCCGCAGTCGGCCTCGAATGACGAAAAATAACGGTCTCCTCCTGGAGCTCACAGCCAACTTGGCAAAAAGTTTCTAAGTGCCCACGGCCCTGCCGAGCTTTGGCGTCCGCCCAGCGCCGGTTCCGCAGTCGGCCTCGAATGACGAAAAATAACGGTCTCCTCCTGGAGCTCACAGCCAACTTGGCAAAAAGTTTCTAAGTGTCACATCTCTGAAAAAACGGCTAAGTGTCGACTTTCGAAAAAACGGCAAAGTGTCACATCTCTGAAAAAACGGCTAAGTGTCGACTTTCGAAAAAACGGCTAAGTGTCAACTTTCGAAAAAACGGCTAAGTGTCGCCTCTCTGAAAAAACGGCAAAGTGTCAACTTTCGAAAAAACGACAGAGTGTCGCCTCTCTGAAAAAACGACTAAGTGTCGACTCTGAGAAAATGGCAAAGTGCCCACGGCTCTGCGGGCTCGTGCATCCGACCCGCGCCGGTTCCCCAGCCGGCCTGAAATAAGGCAAAACCAGCCTCTCCGCCTGGAGCTCAGAGCCAACTTGGCGAATATTTTCTAAGTGCCCACGGCTCTGCGTGGCTACGGCGTCTGCCCAGCGCCGGTTCCTGGGTCGAACCCCGAGGACGAGGAATGCCGGTCTCCGCCTGGAGGTCCCAGCTTAATCGGCGAAAATTTTCTAAGTGCCCACGGCTCTGCCGGGCTCGTGCATCCGACCCGCGCCGGTTCCCCAGCCGGCCTGAAATAAGGCAAAACCAGGCTCTCCCCCTGGAGCTCAGAGCCAATTGTGGCGAAAAAACGACTAAGTGTCAACTTTCGAAAAAACGACTAAGTGTCAACTTTCCAAAAAAACGGCTAAGTGTCGACTTTCGAAAAAACGGCTAAGTGTCAACTTTCGAAAAAACGACTAAGTGTCGCCTCTGAAAAAACGACTAAGTGTCGCCTCTCTGAAAAAACGACTAAGTGCCCACGGCTCTGCGGGGCTTGTGAGTCCGCCCCGCGCCGGTTCGGCGGTCGGCCTCAAAAAGCGAAAAATCAGCCTCTCTCCCTGGAGCTCACCAAAAATTTGTCGAAATTTTTCTAAGTTCTCCTCGAGGTACCAGGGGGTGAGGTACCCGGGCTAAGGTGCAGTACCTTTTTTGGTCTTCAGGTGCGCCAGAGTACAATGAAATGGTCCCAGTAGTCAGTGTACTCATCGACTTTCCCCCCGTTTTCCAAAGCACCCCGTTTACGAGTATGGAGGAGATGGTGCTGGTCTCCCCACGGCGTCGGACACGCCGTCCTCGACAGCACAAGGTCGGATAGAAGACCTGAAAAGCGCCGTGGCACGCGCTGGAGGTGTCACTGTGGCGAAAAAGTGACTAAGTGTCAACTTTCGAAAAAACGGCTAAGTGTCAACTTTCGAAAAAACGGCTAAGTGTCAACTTTCGAAAAAACGGCTAAGTGTCACCTCTCTGAAAAAACGGCAAAGTGTCAACTTTCGAAAAAACGACTAAGTGTCAACTTTCGAAAAAACGACTAAGTGTCACCTCTCTGAAAAAATGGCAAAGTGTCAACTGCGAATGTGGTGGTGCATGGAAGGAAGTGGAGGACGGCCGCCTCCTTAAACACAGGCCGAAGAGGAGCGTCAGGGCCGGCTCCTTAAACACGGACCGAGTGTCGCCCTTAACACAGACCAAGCGGAGGACGGCCGCCTCCCTAAATACAGGCCGAACCGGAGCGCGAGGGCCGCTCCTTAAACACGGACCGAGTGTCGCCCTTAACACAGACCAAGGGGAGGACGGCCGCCTCCTTAAACACAGGCCGGAGAGGAGCGTCAGGGCCAGGCTCCTCAAACATGGACCGAGTGTCGCCCTTAACACAGACCAAGCGGAGGACGGCCGCCTCCCTAAATACAGGCCGAACCGGAGCGCGAGGGCCAGGCTCCTTAAACACGGACCGAGTGTCGCCCTTAACACAGACCAAGGGGAGGACGGCCGCCTCCTTAAACACAGGCCGGAGAGGAGCGTCAGGGCCAGGCTCCTCAAACATGGACCGAGTGTCGCCCTTAACACAGACCAAGGGGAGGACGGCCGCCTCCTTAAACACAGGCCGGAGAGGAGCGTCAGGGCCAGGCTCCTCAAACATGGACCGAGTGTCGCCCTTAACACAGACCAAGGGGAGGACGGCCGCCTCCTTAAACACAGGCCGGAGAGGAGCGTCAGGGCCAGGCTCCTCAAACATGGACCGAGTGTCGCCCTTAACACAGACCAAGGGGAGGACGGCCGCCTCCTTAAACACAGGCCGGAGAGGAGCGTCAGGGCCAGGCTCCTCAAACATGGACCGAGTGTCGCCCTTAACACAGACCAAGCGGAGGACGGCCGCCTCCCTAAATACAGGCCGAACCGGAGCGCGAGTGTCGCTCCTTAAACACGGACCGAGTGGAGGACGGCCGCCTCCTTAAACACAGGCCGAACAAAATGACACAAAGTGTCAACTGCGAATGTTGTCCATCCAAGGAAGGAGCGTGATGCCCGGCCGGCTCCTTAAACACAGGCCGAGAGTCGCCCCGGACGGTCCGCCTCGCGGCGCCCGTCTGCTCGGATAAAATGACACAAAGTGTCAACTACGAATGTTGTCCATCCAAGGAGGGAGCGTGATGCCCGGCCGGCTCCGAAAACACAGGCCGAGAGTCGCCCCGGACGGTCCGCCTCGCGGCGCCCGTCTGCTCGGATAAAATGACACAAAGTGTCAACTGCGAATGTTGTCCATCCAAGGAAGGAGCGTGATGCCCGGCCGGCTCCTTAAACACAGGCCGAGAGTCGCCCCGGACGGTCCGCCTCGCGGCGCCCGCCCGCTCGGATAAAATGACACAAAGTGTCAACTACGAATGTTGTCCATCCAAGGAAGGAGCGTGATGCCCGGCCGGCTCCTTAAACACAGGCCGAGAGTCGCCCCGGACGGTCCGCCTCGCGGCGCCCGTCTGCTCGGATAAAATGACACAAAGTGTCAACTGCGAATGTTGTCCATCCAAGGAAGGAGCGTGATGCCCGGCCGGCTCCTTAAACACAGGCCGAGAGTCGCCCCGGACGGTCCGCCTCGCGGCGCCCGCCCGCTCGGATAAAATGACACAAAGTGTCAACTACGAATGTTGTCCATCCAAGGAAGGAGCGTGATGCCCGGCCGGCTCCTTAAACACAGGCCGAGAGTCGCCCCGGACGGTCGCCTCGCGGCGCCCGTCTGCTCGGATAAAATGACACAAAGTGTCAACTACGAATGTTGTCCATCCAAGGAGGGAGCGTGATGCCCGGCCGGCTCCGAAAACACAGGCCGAGAGTCGCCCCGGACGGTCCGCCTCGCGGCGCCCGTCTGCTCGGATAAAATGACACAAAGTGTCAACTGCGAATGTTGTCCATCCAAGGAAGGAGCGTGATGCCCGGCCGGCTCCTTAAACACAGGCCGAGAGTCGCTCCGGACGGTCCGCCTCGCGGCGCCCGCCCGCTCGGATAAAATGACACAAAGTGTCAACTACGAATGTTGTCCATCCAAGGAAGGAGCGTGATGCCCGGCCGGCTCCTTAAACACAGGCCGAGAGTCGCCCCGGACGGTCGCCTCGCGGCGCCCGTCTGCTCGGATAAAATGACACAAAGTGTCAACTACGAATGTTGTCCATCCAAGGAGGGAGCGTGATGCCCGGCCGGCTCCGAAAACACAGGCCGAGAGTCGCCCCGGACGGTCCGCCTCGCGGCGCCCGTCTGCTCGGATAAAATGACACAAAGTGTCAACTGCGAATGTTGTCCATCCAAGGAAGGAGCGTGATGCCCGGCCGGCTCCTTAAACACAGGCCGAGAGTCGCCCCGGACGGTCCGCCTCGCGGCGCCCGCCCGCTCGGATAAAATGACACAAAGTGTCAACTACGAATGTTGTCCATCCAAGGAGGGAGCGTGAGGCCCGGCCGGCTCCGAAAACACAGGCCGAGAGTCGCCCCGGACGGTCCGCCTCTCGAGGCGCCCGCCCGCTCGGATAAAATGACACAAAGTGTCAACTACGAATGTTGTCCATCCAAGGAGGGAGCGTGATGCCCGGCCGGCTCCGAAAACACAGGCCGAGATTCGACCCCGGACGGGCCGTCTTCTCCCGGCGCCCGCCCGCGTACGCCCCCCATCCCCGGTCGCCCGTCTGCTCCCGGCGGGCCTCCGAGTACCCCCTCACCCAACTGACCGACTGGCACTCATGACCCGCCTTGGTAGGGCCTCCATCGGCCTCGGCTCGTCCGACGTCGGGTGGACGGTTCCTACCCACTGCGGGTCGCACTCTAGCGCCCCGGCCGCCGCGTGAGCGTGCGCTCCCCGCGCCGCCCCGCAGGCCCCGGCGCGACCGTACTGCGGCGAGACCGAGACGACCCGGTTTGGCATCCATCCCACCTAGCCACGATCCACGGAGGCCGAGCGAGCGGCTGAGTGTCGGGCGCCGCGCGTGCGAGCGTCCGCCGGCCGCGCCGGTCCTTCCGCGAATGTCGTTTCTCAAACCCTCCGGCTTGATAGCGGCGGCACCACGGGAAGCCGTCCACACACACCGTCCGACCTCTATCCGAAAAGCCTTCCCGACCAACCGCGGTCGCGGGGGCGTCTGTCGCTCCGCATCGGGGGGGCGTATGGCTTCCGCGCTACGCGCTGCGGGCTCGGGGGGGCCGCAACGGCTGAGTCTGACTCGGCCGGGGCGCAGCTTCCCTCCCGGCAGTCAGCAATAGTGCCGATCGCGCCTGCCACCAGCCCCCTCCCCGACGGGTTCGTCGGCGCCGGCTGGCCGCCGTCCGCCTTCGTTCCCCGAGGGTTCCCAACCAGCGCCGATCCAACTCCGCATCCTGGCCGCACGCAGTGCGTGCCTCGCGCGGGTAAGTCGCCGGCGCAGCGCCGCAGCTCCCGACCCCCGCGTACGGGAATAGTTGAGGGCCTCAGCGGGCCGCACCGACCGAGTCCGACTCGGGCCGGGGCGCAGATTCCCGCTTGGGTGACCGAACGTTCTCTGCTCGGGCCGGAGGGCCGACGCCCGTCCCCCCCCGTCGTCCCCCACGGACCGCCTCCGAGGCCACTTCGCACGGCTCATCCTCGGCTCCCTACCAATGCTTAATCGATGGGGCCGCCCGGCCGGATTCGCGCCACCCTGTCCACCGCGAGTCTCCCCAGACTAACCCGAGTTACCGCCCAGCTCGCCTAACCTTGCACTCGCTCTGCCAAACGGTCGTGTAGTCGGCGGGCCGTCCTACGGGTCGCCCTCCCTCCCCAAACGCGCGGCGGGATAGCGGCAAGGCGGCGGCGGCGGCCAG
>NW_028232302.1:0-5000 GCF_054491065.1 Syngnathus leptorhynchus | reverse complement strand
CGGCGACATTTCCCCGTTACCGGTGGCTGCGCGGCGGGTGAGTGACAGAGCTTATCCGAGCGGCTGGAACTCTGCGCCGGCGTGGTCGAGCGTGAGGCCCCGGCCCTTTGGCTGCCTGGTACCTAAAACACTTCCATTGATCCAGCCACGGAGGGTGCTGGCTGGTGGCTCCATAGCTCCATAGCTCCATAGCACCAGAGCTCCATAGCTCCATAGCACCAGAGCTCCATAGCTCCATAGCACCAGAGCTCCATAGCTCCATAGCACCAGAGCTCCATAGCTCCATAGCACCAGAGCTCCATAGCTCCATAGCACCAGAGCTCCATAGCTCCATAGCACCAGAGCTACATAGCTCCATAGCACCAGAGCTCCATAGCTCCATAGCACCAGAGCTCCATAGCTCCATAGCACCAGAGCTCCATAGCTCCATAGCACCAGAGCTCCATAGCTCCATAGCTCCAGGGCTCCATAGCTCCAGGGCTCCATAGCTCCAGGGCTCCATAGCTCCATACCTCCAGAGCTCCATAGCTCCAGCCTGGGTGGCTGGTGGCTCCATAGCTCCATACTTCCATAGCTCCAGTCAGAGAGTTGGCGAAAATTGCACTAAGTGCGAAAGCCCATTCATTTACAACGGCGTGTCCGCCAGGCGGCGACATTTCCCCGTTACCGGTGGCTGCGTGGCGGGTGAGTGACAGAGCTTATCCGAGCGGCTGGAACTCTGCGCCGGCGTGGTCGAGCGTGAGGCCCCGGCCCTTTGGCTGCCTGGTACCTAAAACACTTCCATTGATCCAGCCACGGAGGGTGCTGGCTGGTGGCTCCATAGCTCCATAGCTCCATAGCACCAGAGCTCCATAGCTCCATAGCACCAGAGCTCCATAGCTCCATAGCACCAGAGCTCCATAGCTCCATAGCACCAGAGCTCCATAGCTCCATAGCACCAGAGCTCCATAGCTCCATAGCACCAGAGCTCCATAGCTCCATAGCACCAGAGCTCCATAGCTCCATAGCACCAGAGCTCCATAGCTCCATAGCACCAGAGCTCCATAGCTCCATAGCACCAGAGCTCCATAGCTCCATAGCACCAGAGCTCCATAGCTCCATAGCACCAGAGCTCCATAGCTCCATAGCTCCAGCCTGGGTGGCTGGTGGCTCCATAGCTCCATACTTCCATAGCTCCAGTCAGAGAGTGTGCTAAAATTGCACTAAGTGCGAAAGCCCATTCATTTACAACGGCGTGTCCACAAGGCGGCGACATTTCCCCGTTACCGGTGGCTGCGCGGCGGGTGAGTGACAGAGCTTATCCGAGCGGCTGGAACTCTGCGCCGGCGTGGTCGAGCGTGAGGCCTCGGCCCTTTGGCTGCCTGGTACCTAAAACACTTCCATTGATCCAGCCACGGAGGGTGCTGGCTGGTGGCTCCATAGCTCCATACCTCCAGAGCTCCAGAGCTCCATAGCACCAGAGCTCCATAGCTCCATAGCACCAGAGCTCCATAGCACCAGAGCTCCATAGCTCCATAGCACCAGAGCTCCATAGCTCCATAGCACCAGAGCTCCATAGCTCCATAGCACCAGAGCTCCATAGCTCCATAGCTCCATAGCACCAGAGCTCCATAGCTCCATAGCACCAGAGCTCCATAGCTCCATAGCACCAGAGCTCCATAGCTCCATAGCACCAGAGCTCCATAGCTCCATAGCACCAGAGCTCCATAGCTCCATAGCACCAGAGCTCCATAGCTCCATAGCTCCAGGGCTCCATAGCTCCATAGCACCAGAGCTCCATAGCACCAGAGCTCCATAGCTCCATAGCACCAGAGCTCCATAGCTCCATAGCACCAGCTCCATAGCTCCATAGCACCAGAGCTCCATAGCTCCATAGCACCAGAGCTCCATAGCTCCATAGCACCAGAGCTCCATAGCTCCATAGCACCAGAGCTCCAGAGCTCCATAGCACCAGAGCTCCATAGCTCCATAGCACCAGAGCTCCATAGCTCCAGAGCTCCATAGCTCCAGCCTGGGTGGCTGGTGGCTCCATAGCTCCATACTTCCATAGCTCTAAGTCAGAGAGTTGGCGAAAATTGCACTAAGTGCGAAAGCCCATTCATTTACAACGGCGTGTCCACAAGGCGGCGACATTTCCCCGTTACCGGTGGCTGCGCGGCGGGAGAGTGACAGAGCTCATCCGAGCGGCTGGAACTCTGCGCCGGCGTGGTCGAGCGTGAGGCCTCGGCACTTTGGCCGCCTGGTACCTAAACACTTCCATTGATCCAGCCACGGAGGGTGCTGGCTGGTGGCTCCATACCTCCATAGCTCCATACCTCCAGAGCTCCAGAGCTCCATAGCACCAGAGCTCCATAGCTCCATAGCACCAGAGCTCCATAGCACCAGAGCTCCATAGCTCCATAGCACCAGAGCTCCATAGCTCCATAGCACCAGAGCTCCATAGCTCCATAGCACCAGAGCTCCATAGCACCAGAGCTCCATAGCTCCATAGCACCAGAGCTCCATAGCTCCATAGCACCAGCTCCATAGCTCCATAGCACCAGAGCTCCATAGCTCCATAGCACCAGAGCTCCATAGCTCCATAGCACCAGAGCTCCATAGCTCCATAGCACCAGAGCTCCATAGCTCCATAGCACCAGAGCTCCATAGCTCCATAGCTCCAGGGCTCCATAGCTCCAGGGCTCCAGGGCTCCATAGCTCCAGGGCTCCATAGCTCCAGGGCTCCAGGGCTCCATAGCTCCATACCTCCAGAGCTCCATAGCTCCATACTTCCAGAGCTCCATAGCTCCATAGCACCAGAGCTCCAGAGCTCCATAGCTCCATAGCACCAGAGCTCCATAGCACCAGAGCTCCATAGCTCCAGCCTGGGTGGCTGGTGGCTCCATAGCTCCATACTTCCATAGCTCCAGTCAGAGAGTTGGCGAAAATTGCACTAAGTGCGAAAGCCCATTCATTTACAAGGGCGTGTCCACAAGGCGGCGACATTTCCCCGTTACCGGTGGCTGCGCGGCAGGAGAGTGACAGAGCTTATCCGAGCGGCTGGAACTCTGCGCCGGCGTGGTCGAACGGCTGGCCTCGGTAGTTGAGGTACCAGGGGTGGGCCGGGGAGCTCCAGGCGGGTCTTGTGAGAGAGTGAAGCCGAGCGGCTGGAACTCTGGGCCGGCCTGGTCGAGCGGCTGGCCTCGGTAGTTGAGGTACCAGGGGTGGGCTGGGGAGCTCCAGGCGGGGCTTGTGAGAGAGTGAAGCCGAGCGGCTGGAACTCTGGGCCGGCGTGGTTGAGCCACGGAGGGTGCTGGCTGGTGGCTCCATAGCTCCATAGCTCCATAGCTCCATAGCTCCATACTTCCATAGCTCCATACTTCCATAGCTCCAGACTTCCATAGCTCCATAGCTCCATAGCTCCATAGCTCCATAGCTCCATAGCACCAGAGCTCCAGAGCTCCATAGCACCAGAGCTCCAGAGCTCCATAGCTCCATAGCTCCATAGCCCCAGAGCTCCATAGCTCCATAGCTCCATAGCTCCAGAGCTCCATACTTCCATAGCTCCAGAGCTCCAGCCTGTCTGGTGGCTCCATAGCTCCATAGCTCCATACTTGCAGCCACGGAGCTGGCGAAAATTGCACTAAGTGCGAAAGCCCATTCATTTACAACGGCGTGTCCACAAGGCGGCGACATTTCCCCGTTACCGGTGGCTGCTTAGCGGGAGAGTGACAGAGCTTATCCGAGCGGCTGGAACTCTGGGCCGGCCTGGTCGAGCGGCTGGCCTCGGTAGTTGAGGTACCAGGGGCGGGCTGGGGAGCTCCAGGCGGGGCTTGTGAGAGAGTGTAGCCGAGCGGCTGGAACTCTGGGCCGGCGTGGTTGAGCAGCATGCCCGCGGAGGTGGCTCTTCCATAGGCACGGAGGGTGCTGGAGCTCCACACTTCCATAGGCAGGGAGGGTGCTGGAGCTCCACACTTCCATAGGCAGGGAGGGTGCTGGAGCTCCACACTTCCATAGGCAGGGAGGGTGCTGGAGCTCCACACTTCCATAGGCAGGGAGGGTGCTGGAGCTCCACACTTCCATAGGCAGGGAGGGTGCTGGAGCTCCACACTTCCATAGGCAGGGAGGGTGCTGGAGCTCCACACTTCCATAGGCAGGGAGGGTGCTGGAGCTCCACACTTCCATAGGCAGGGAGGGTGCTGGAGCTCCACACTTCCATAGGCAGGGAGGGTGCTGGAGCTCCACACTTCCATAGGCAGGGAGGGTGCTGGAGCTCCACACTTCCATAGGCAGGGAGGGTGCTGGAGCTCCACACTTCCATAGGCAGGGAGGGTGCTGGAGCTCCACACTTCCATAGGCAGGGAGGGTGCTGGAGCTCCACACTTCCATAGGCAGGGAGGGTGCTGGAGCTCCACACTTCCATAGGCAGGGAGGGTGCTGGAGCTCCACACTTCCATAGGCAGGGAGGGTGCTGGAGCTCCACACTTCCATAGGCAGGGAGGGTGCTGGAGCTCCACACTTCCATAGGCAGGGAGGGTGCTGGAGCTCCACACTTCCATAGGCAGGGAGGGTGCTGGAGCTCCACACTTCCATAGGCAGGGAGGGTGCTGGAGCTCCACACTTCCATAGGCAGGGAGGGTGCTGGAGCTCCACACTTCCATAGGCAGGGAGGGTGCTGGAGCTCCACACTTCCATAGGCAGGGAGGGTGCTGGAGCTCCACACTTCCATAGGCAGGGAGGGTGCTGGAGCTCCACACTTCCATAGGCAGGGAGGGTGCTGGAGCTCCACACTTCCATAGGCAGGGAGGGTGCTGGAGCTCCACACTTCCATAGGCAGGGAGGGTGCTGGAGCTCCACACTTCCATAGGCAGGGAGAGTGCTGGAGCTCCACACTTCCATAGGCACGGAGGGTGCTGGAGCTCCACACTTCCATAGGCAGGGAGGGTGCTGGAGCTCCACACTTCCGTAGGCAGGGAGGGTGCTGGAGCTCCACACTTCCATAGGCAGGGAGGGTGCTGGAG